>NC_022021.1:17671462-17675537 GCF_000317375.1 Microtus ochrogaster
TGTTGTTGTTATTTTGGTCTTTTGAGACAGGGTTTCTTTGTGCAACAGTCCTGGCTGTTCTGGAACTCACTTTGTAAACCAAACTGGTCTCGAACTCAGAGATCTCTAGGAGTTTCACAAGAAGATCAAACTATCCATATATAGAAGGCCTAGGTCAGCCCCATTAGGCTCCCTAGCTAATGGTCCAGAGTCTGCGTGCTCCTGAGCTCAGGTTAGCTGTTTCTGTTGTCCCCTAGTGATGACCTTGACCCCTTTGGTTTGAACAATCTTTCCTCTTTTCAGCAGAATCCTGAAGCTCAGCCCAGTGCTTGGCTATGGGTGCATCAGTTACTGGATGGAGGCTCTCTGATGACAATTAGAGTTGTCACCAATTTGATTACAGGAGATGACCAGTTCAGGCTGCCTATCCACTATTGCTAGGAGTCTGAGCTGGGGTTGTCCTTTTAGATTTCTGGGAGTTTCTTTTGCACTAGGTTTCTGCCTGACCCCCAAATCCCCCATAACCTCTTTTAGTACCCTCTCCTTTATCCACTCCCAGACCATATTCCTCCTCTTCCTATCCCCACCTGCCCCAGGAGATCTCTTCTATTTCCCCTTCCTAGGGAAATCCTCGAGTCCCCACTCCCCCTCACCCCCTGCTTTGGGCTCTCCTCTCTGGGTCTGTGGATTGTAGCCTGGTTATCCTTTACAGCTAATATCCATTTATGAGTGAGTACATACCATGCTTGTCTTTCTGGGCTTGGGTTACCTCACTCAGGATGATTTTTCTTTTCGTGCTATTCATTTGTCTTCAGATCTCCTCGTGCCATTGTTTTCAACAGCTGAGTAATCCTCCCTTGTACAGTTGTACCACGTTTCTTTATCCGTTCTTCATTTGAGGGGTTTCCAGGTTCTGGCTATTATGAATAACATGCTGTGAACATAGTTGAGTAAGTGACCTTGTGGTATGAGTGTGCATCCTTTGGGTATATGCCCAAGAGTGGTATTGCTGGGTTTTGAGATAGGTTGATTCCCAATTTTCGGAGAAACCACCATTTTGATTTCCAAAGTAGCTGTACAAGTGTGCCCTCCCACCAGCCATGGAGGAGTGTTCCCCTTACTCCACATCCTCTCCAGCGTAAGCTGTCGTTAGTGTTTTTGATCTTGGCCATTCTGACAGGTGTGAAATGGAACCTCAGAGTCATTTTGATTTGCGTTTCTCTGATAGCTAAGAGTGTTGAACATCTCCTTAAGTATTACTCTGTCATTTGAGAGTCTTCTCTTGAGAATTCTGTTTAGATCTGTACTTCACTTTTAACTGGATTATTTGGATTAAGTTTTTATACATTTTGTTTTTTCTCTTCCCCAACTCCTCCCAGCCCCTCACCACTTCTCTGTCTTCTTAACGTTATGTTCTTTCTTTCTCCCTCTCACAAAACCCCCAACAACCAAGAAACCAAACCAAACAAACCAAAGCCAAACAAGGCAAGAAACAGAAAAACTCCCACAAAGACACAAAAGAATAATTATAATAAACAGGTGAAAGATCAGTAAGACCAAAAATGTTAAAACAAAACAGTACACAGAAGTACCAATGAGAACATTTTGTTTTGCCAGCTACTGGGCATGGGGCCTGCTTTGGAGTAGGGTTGATATACCTAGTGAGACTCCACAGGAGAAAATTGATTTTTCCCTTTGCTAGTAGGTAGCAATTGTGAATATTTTCTTGGTTAAGGCTGGGATCCTATGTCCACTTCCCACTCTTCAGCCTGGAACCCCATGTGTTTTGAACCTGTCTAGGCTCTGCATGTGCTGCCACAGTCTGTGAGTTCATACATGCACCAGTCTTGCTCTGTCTGGAAGACATTGTTTGCTCGGAGTCATCCACCACCTCTGGTTCTTCCAGTCTTTCTGTTCTTTTCCTTATCGTTATCTGAGCTGAGGGCAGATGCTGAAGACATCCCAGTCAGGACTGAGGCTCCACAGTGTGTGTTTCTGTGTGCGTGCGTGTGTGTGTCTGTGTATGTGCGTGTGTCTGTGTGTGTGTGTGTGTCTGTGTGTGTGTCTGTGTGTATGTGTATGTGCGTGTGTCTGTGTGCGTGTGTCTGTGTGTGTGTCTGTGTGTATGTGTATGTGCGTGTGTGTGTGCGTGTGCGTGTGTGTGTGTGTGTGTGTGTGCACGCATCCCTGTCCGTCTCTGGCTTGCACATTATCCAATTATGGGTCTTTGTGCTGTTTCTTATATAGTTCAAGAAGAGCCTTTTCTGGTGTGGGTTGAGTGAGGCTCTGATCTGTGGGTATAGCAGTATATCATTACAGTCAGTTTCCTGCAGTCTGAGCTCCTTATTATGGTGAGCCATGCTTTCAAACATCTGTGTTACAGCTCTCTTTACCAACTTGTGTTGCTTGTGGGCAGGCTAGGGCTATTAAAAGCATTGTGTGGCAAAGCTGACAAATTAGAAGCAGGACACAGCCATGGCTCTGCTGACGCTGGCAAGTTCCGATGGTATCTGTAGGGCTTCTTTTAGTGCTTTGTGGAAGGCTCAGAGTCGCTACACTTCATTCCCCGAACAGGTACCCTCGCGCCGTGCCCAGCTTTCCTTTCTCTACCCTTCTTCCCCTTGTGAAAAGTTGCCCATTCAGGAACCTCGCAACTTGATTCTGCATATATGAAATGCTGGAGGTGAGCCATTAGCCCTGCCGATAGTTAGACCGAGTTTAAATACGGGGGCTGGAGGCCAGTAGCACAGGCACATAGAAGATGCTGAGTAGGTCACTACCTTTGTCCGGGAATGGTCTTTTAACTCGAAGCTAGGCAGGTTGTCTCGTTTCGAGAGCCAGGTTCAAGATTGGCATCTCTCCTTAGTCCGCCGTGGCTCTTGCCATATTTGTAACCATGTTATTCCAATTGAACTTGTCAATGTTGGTTCTGTTACATATGTAATTTACAAATGTAGGAAATATAGGAAAATAAAAGACTGGTGATGTAAGTTATTTTGAAGAATGGCGTATGTTTTTATGTTTCTAATAATTGTTTTTTCTTTTGTCACCCTAGATGATATTGAAAGGTACAGTAAAAGATATATGAAGATATACAAAGAGGAATGGATCCCAGGTACTGTAAAACAGACCATGTTAAAATACTTTTTCAAAAGAGTCATCCTACTTTTATTTATGTATGTATCTGTGTGTGTGCCATGTTTGTGAGGGTGCCCGCAGAGGCCAGAAGGAGTCAGATGTCCTGAAGCTGGTGTCACGGGACTTCTGGGTGCTTGTGAGGCCCCTGGCGTGGCTTGAAACCGAACTTTGGATGGGAAGCAAGTGCTCTTAACTACTGAGCCATCTCTCCAGCCCCTTAAAGTACTTCTTAAAGACCACAAAAAATATATTAAGTTCTTAGATGTTTTCTTTGTTTTTAACTGAAGGAAAGTAGAGTCTTTTTCCCCTTCTGTAATTAATTAGTAATGAAAATCATTTGGAAACTAAGACCCTGATACTGTAACAAGAATGTCCTGAAATGTGTTTTGTAGTGTGTATATATGTGTGCATAATATACATAGAAAATATATGCTATGTATATATAGTATACACATAAAATATATACTATGCATGCATACATACCTACATATATACACACATATTTATATATTCATATATAAAAAAATAGAACTTACCAGCTAGATTTTCATTAGCTACAATCACAATTTTTATTTGTAATACCAGGAAGTACTTGGTTCTTAGTTCCTGGTTGATTTTTAGAGTTCTTGTTTGTTGAGACATCATTTACCCTATGTAGTCCCTGTCAGCCTAGAACTCCCGATCCTCCTGCTTCAGCTTCCTGAGTGCTTTACCACACCAGGCCAGCCTTTTGGATTTTCGGTTTTTTGCCCTGTTTTATTGACAGGGTCTCGTGTATCCCAGGCGACCTTTGACCTTCTGTGTCTGCCCCTGGCCTGGTTTATCCCAGGCAGTTTAGTGTGGTGCTCGGTGCTGATTTAAATGTTCCTCCATGGTCTGTGAGTACCCTCACCAAATGAGGTTCCTAACGTGTTCCGGCTTTGAGACTTTTTTTTCTGCTTTTTGTTTTTTTTTTTTT
>NC_022021.1:17675755-17687531 GCF_000317375.1 Microtus ochrogaster
TGAGGATTTCTGCCTCCTCCCCGCCACCGCCTCCCATTTCCCTCCCCCTCCCCCGATTAAGTCCCTCTCCCTCATCAGCTTGAAGAGCCATCACTAAACCTGGACGGCTTTGAGACTTTTTAAGGAGAAAGTAAACACCCAACCTGAAGGGTATTTTAACCCAAACTCACGAGTCTTTCTGTTATTTGAGGGGATGTTTTAGCTGCTAACGTCCAGTTTCAATAGAAACATGCCTGACGGCTTGTCTTAGCTTTCTGAAGTATTACAATCAACAGGATGGAGGGGGCTTTAGAAGAAACGTCATTCAATCAGACGATTTTGTAAACAGAAAACAGTTGCCATAGAATTGGAATAACGTGCCATGGCCTCTTACACAGACCTTGGTCACTCAGGCCTTCGTCCTTCGGTATCTCCGAGAGTAGTGTTTATGGAAACTGCGCTCAGGAGGTGAGCAGATGTCCTCCGCTGCATCACTGATTTCCCGAGCAGAGTGCGCGCTTTACTGGTTGAGCTTAAGATGTGGGACGAGGGTGGAAACCTTCTCCCAAATCATTTTTTTTGCATGCTTTCTTGTGGTCTGGGTGGTTTCAAATTAAAATATATTCAAAACAGAATTTATCACTGCAGGTAGGATGATGAAAGTTTGTACAGATACCCTGACATTTCTTTATTAGCAGACAGTTTCTTTACATCTTTTTTGAATGTTTCAAATGTTTTAGTTAATTTGTGTATTTGTGTTGTGTGTGTGTGTGTGTTTACACCACGTGTGTCTAGGTGACATAGGAGGCTGTAGAGGGCATCAGAGTTACAGATGTCTGTGAGCAACCCAGCATGGGTGCTGGAAACTCAACTCAGGTCCTCTGGGAAAACAGGAAGTGCTCTTACCACTGAACCATCTCTCTAGTACCTATACATCTGTATTCATATAGCTTTAGTTTTATATTTACTACTATTATTAAAAATGAAAAACGAGCCAGTTATGGTGGCGCACACTGGTAGACTTTGCTGAAGGAGACAGAGGCAGGAGGATCACAAGTTCGAGGCCAGCCTGGGCTACACATTTTAAAAAAAAATTTAAAAACGGAGTTAAGGATTGTAAAATACTTGCCTAGCACATATGAGGTCTTATGAAGCCTCAAGTTCAGTTTCTAGCACCATCCACAAAATTAAAAGAAAGTTGATAAATAAAGGAATTATTTAGTTAGTGCAGCTGAAAGTCATTTATTGAAGAGAATTTACATGTTCACAATTACTAGTATTTTTTAGCTGAAAATTTTCAAATATTGTTAAAATTTATTTTGTATGTATTGAGTTGACTGCATCCTTTAACTTTTGAAAAAATGTTATATATATATTAACAGATAACTTACAAAATACAAAGTGGTCAAATAATGTTTAACAAAGACAGTTGTGACCTTGGTATTAACATTCACAAGGAATTTCCATGAGATTTCTTTCCAGGACACTTTTATATCAACATTTCCAAGCTGTTTGATGTACTCCTTTCCTTTCCAGGAGAAACTGTTGCTGTCCGTTCTGTTTGTATTTGTTTTGTTATGTTCCAGACTCACTCTGTATGACCAGACACTAAGGGATTTTCCTGTCTTGGCTTGAGCAGCTGCCATCATGTTCTTTTAAATAATTAAGTCCAAAGCCACCAAGGAAACTGAGATTTTTCTATTCTTTCTTTTGTACGCATAGACTGGAGAAGACTTCCCCGAGAGATGATGCCAAGGAAAAAAGGCAGAAAAGGTACACCGACTAACTGTCGTCCAGGGTGGAAAGGGTTATTGCTTACACTCAGCACTGTAAGATCTTTTCCTGAAGTATGCCTGGCATTGCATGGTTTCAGCAGAGCCTGGTTGCTGTTGATGTTTTGGACCTTCTGTTTCTTGAATTAATCTCAACAGTTGTTGGCTGTTGTGGGGAGGAGCATCAGTTTTCTTTAAGGATGTGGCCACTGGTAGGCGACAGATGAATCAGTGGATTACTGAAGAAAAAAAAGATATGAAGTCAGGAAGGAGAATGCAAGTGGATTTGTGAAGAGTTAGGAGAAGAGGAGGATGAATAGGACCAAAAATACTCTCTATACATGTATGAAATTCCCAAAGGGTTAGTGAACTATTTATCAGTAAAAAGAAAGGCATAACTGAACTAGGAAAAATTGAAGAGGTGATTAAAGAGAATTTTATGTTAAAGAGGCACCAAAGTGACCGGGTGGTGGTGGTTCACGTCTTTAATCCCAGCACTTGGGAGATAGACAGGTGTATCTCAGTGAGTTCTAGGCCAGCCTGATCTACAAAGTAAAATTCAGGACAGCCAGGATTGTTATACAGAGAAACCCTGTCTCGACAAGCCAAAAAAAGATACCAAAGTGTATATTTTATATCTGTTCTTTAGTAATTCCAGTCAATAAATAATAGAATGTCTGCTATTGCCAAGCAGTGCGCCATGGCGAACAGAGCCCATGATGTAGTTGGGCCTGCTTTTGCCTCTTGGTGCTTGCAGTTCGGTGGAGGTAAAACACGAAAGGGACAAACATCTCAGTCAGTAATAAAGTGCTTGCTACTTATGCATGGGATCTGAGTTCAGTTCTCCATCACACACCAAAAGTTCAGCACTGCTGCAGACCCCTGTAAAGCCCCCATGAGCTCTAGGATCAGTGAGACACTGTCTACAAAATAAGATGGCACACTGTTGAGGAAGACACCCAGTGACTGTTGGCCTCCGAGTGATCTCCCATGGGCATGCACACTCACACACAAACAGCACATGAAACACAACCACATGTCCTTTTGGGAAGGTTTTGAGGATGTGCATCTGGAGTGGCCCCTGAAAGATGGTTGGGTGCTTACTGGGTGTGGAGTGGCGGGGATTTGTGGGAAGACAGGCTTATGGAGGTAGAATCACAAGTTTGGTTCGGATGTGTTGTTATTTGTTGTTGCTTTGAGATACAGCTAGAGTGTTGATTGTGCTGGTGGGGTGGGGTGGACTGTGAAGCAAGACTCATCAGCACAGGAAGGATGAGAGATCAGGAGAGCCAATAAAATAGCCGAAGGGGAAAGCAGAGCATCGAGAGAGAGCAGGGCACAGTCTGAAGATGAGGGAATTGCAGATCTTAAAGAATGGTGGAGACATTGATCGAGCAGGAGTTTTTCTCGGGCCCGTAGTTCCTAATTTCCTTACTATCAAGGAGAGTCTCAGATTCTATACCACTCTTCTTTCCTTATTTTGGTTTTAATACTTACTTCATGAATACACACTCACGTTCAGGGGAGAAGTGCCAAGTCAGCTACATCACAGAAAGTCTATTTTTAATCCCTGTTGACATGAAAATTTTCCATAGTTAACATTTTATTTTATTTTTTTACATGTGCACATACTTGAACTTGTTTCTTACAGTATCTGTTAGAAGCCGGTTGGGTCTTCACTAAGCCTCTGCCATCCTCCAGCTCTCTGTCACTGTCTGCATTCATGTAGATGGATGGAGGCCATCACAAAAGGGGGGGATAAAGCACAGCCACACTGCATACAACTGAAAATAGCACAACCTGGTGGGGGAAAGTTAATTCTTGATTTCCTTTCCACCAATGAAAATCCTTGCCAACAGAAGCTGCCACTAGAGTTCTGTATAAAGCTCTAATGATTTGCAAAATAGGTGTGTTCTCAGATCTCTGTCTGCTACAGATGGCGGTCCATTGGGACATGATCAGTATCATTTATGCATTTACGTTTTATCACAAGAACAATGTATTTAGCTAATGAAAAACCAGAGTGTAAAAGATACAGTACCATGTAAAAATATTTTCCCTTCAAGTTAAATAGACATGCACTTTAAATAAAATAGAAACACATCCACTTTAAATACATACGTACACACTTAATGCACACTTCAAATACGTGCTCTTCATTGTACAACCTTTCTAACTATTAAAATGGGCAAGAGGAAGGTCCTCTCTTCCCCCTGTTATCAGTATCGCTGCCTGGCCCATTTCTCTCATCATTCTTCATAGGAAGTCTCTTTTTTTAAAAAAAAAACAAAAAAACAAAAAACAAAAACTGCATTAATTCAAGAACTAAGGTCAGTGGCTCCTCATTTGGTTTGACATGATAGACTTTAAGTCCACCAGTTGAGCCATCCCTGCAGTCTGAAAGTCCTTCTCTGTGTTAAATGTTCATCTCTAACACAATGAAGCCTTCTGAGCCCTATTTCTGCTACCCGGGATTTTTGTTGTTGTTGTTGTTGCATTTAGTTTGATTTTGGCAAAGAACTGTAATCATTCCTCCCCATCATGAAGAAATTTATAACTTATAAAAATTCCTTGGTAATTGGCAGAATCTTCATATGAAATAATCTTCTATTCCTTAGTGTTTTAGAATAATCCAAAAGTGGAATATTTGCTTAGAGTAAAACAAGTTATGGTTCGTAAGGCTGCTGAAACATGCCATTTCGTGTATATGAAGTGACAAGCAAAGCATTTTAGTCTTCCCTGTGAAGACAGTTCTCGTGGCGTTTGAGCTCAAGTTTTTTCCTATCCCTGCACCGTTCGCCGGTGCAGCCGTACCCTGCACTTCTGTTTGCTTCCTGCCTGTTGAGATGCACTCGGCTGATGAGTGACAGGAAACCCTGGCAGGGTCTCTACTTGTTATTCTAGGGCATCAGTCTGAGGTCACCCTACAGCAGATTCTGCCTCTAGCGATAATAATTCTAAGACTAACGTTTCAGTACTTAGATAAAACATACCTGGTTGTAGTTGTTAAAAATATCTTGCGAAGTGATTGTTATTTGTTTTGAGCTCAGTGAGGTGTGGTGATCCTGTGGGAGGAGCTGAATTTACACCGGAAATGATATGGGTACCTGGTGTGAGGAGAGCTTGGGGACCCCGTTCCTGTGGAAGATCTGTTAACTGCTGGCTCTTTCCTTCCAGCGGATCTAAAATCCACAATGGCCAAAGCTGCAGACAGCGGTGCTTCACTCTCTGCAGATGTGTTGAAAAAAATTGAGGTAAGGTTATAGTTACAAACATGAACTGGAAAAAACATGAAAGGCCATACTTTCTTTACCTGTCAGTCTTATCCTTTTATTAATGTGGAGCTGGCAGAAGAGCGCTTGGTGCTAAGTTAGGTGTGGAGGAAAGAGCTCTCCTGGGGTTGAGCAAACATGGACCCTTGCCTGAGCATCTCTCCTAAGTTGTCTTTTCTTCTTCCTTGTTAAGCACCACTCCCAATGCCAGGCTTTTTTTTTACTGTGTCCTTAACGCCCCCCTTATATTAGACTGCGGTCTGGGGGAGCACAGAGAAGCATGAACCGCTGGCATGATTAGATGTAATTCTTTAGCTAGATCTGGCTTTCCTTTGGTCGATGTACATGTTCTCTGCCCCCTCTCCCAAGGGTTTTGCAGTATATATAGAAGAGTCTATTGAGAGAAAGCTGGTACTCTATAGAACTTATTTTTCTAGCATTAAACAAAATAAAGTTTAGGTAAGTTCCTTAAAAATGTGTTCTCTCATCCCTGGCCATATGTTTATTTTCTTTGTTGTGAACTCCAAAATTATGCATTTTTACATACCCTTTCAGAAATATTTTACCATAAAAAATACAGAACTTTCCCCCCCGGAAAGTTTTTTAATCTTTAAAACTTATTATTTTATGTGTATGAGTGTTTTGCCTGCATGTATATATGTGTATCACATGAGTGCCTGGCGTCCGTGGAGGTCAGAAGCAGGGTTCAGATCCCCTGGGGCCTCTGTAAGAGCAACAGGGCTGAGCTAAGTACCCAGCCTGAATTCCCCCTTCTAATAACAAAGATAGTATGTCACATTTCTGCATTTTTATTTTATTTCTTAATAAAATGCCATAAACATGGTTTCATATCCAATTGTACAGAGCTTCCTCATTCTCTCATTGGTCACAGCAATGTTAGAGTGAACCACACTTGTTTAATAACTTAACTAGTCCTCACTGACAAATACTGTGGCTTTATATAAGTATGGCATTTCACATTATAATGGTAAAAATAAAACAGCATCGTTCCCCGAAGGGTGGCAACGGGCAGCAGGCAGCGGACCACAAGGGCAGTGGGTCCTAGGCGGGGAGCCTGCAGCCGTGAGAGACCTCGGTGGGTCAGCCGGTCCCAGGAGGAGCCTCCAGCCTGTGCGGGTTATGGAAGGGAAGGGGGAAGGGGAGAGGGAGACAGAAAGGAAGGAGCTCGAGCTGGAATCGGAAGGGAGATCCCCTTGTCTCAGCTCTCTGAGCACAGAGGAGGGAGTGGGCAGGGCTTGTCTCTTAAAGGGACAGGACAGACCATTACACACATGAGTAGAGTAGTTTTAGGAAGTAGAACTGTTGGGCAATCATAGTTGGTGATTGCCACATTGATCTCCCTGAGGGTTCCACCATGAACCCTGTGCTTGTGTGCATTGATGTTGATAATTACAGCAAGACTGACTGAGAACGTGTACATGCCTAGCCTTTTGATGAGCGCTTTATGTGTAGTCTGTCCTTAAGAGCAGACAGGTAGATTGTTTTATTCCTTACTTACAGAGGAAAGTCGATGGTTCAAAGTGTGTTTTTGCTGACCTCTTTGGCACATACACTTGATGGTAGCTCCTAGTTTTACTAATTTGTTTTTGTACAGTACTTGAGCTAGATGACAATATGTCTAAAATGTAAAATCTGGAAGATCAATGAAGGAATAGTAATAACTGTCAGGTTTAACTAGGTGGAATAATTGGTAGGATTTATGGACCACAAATCCCACCTGCTGGTAAAGTTTTGAGTTCTAGAAGATGCACATAAAGTGCACATGAAGCAGGCTTTGGCTGTACTTTCTCCGGAGGACACTGTCTGCGGCACACAAGGGAGTCTCCCTGTGTAGATAGTGTCTAAGCTAGACCTGTTCTGGGACTGCATCTTAACTGTTTCCAAGAGGGGAAGAGCCAAGCAGTTAGCTGTTGAAAAGAACGAAGTAATGATTCGATTCAGAGTCTTTGTCCTTGGGGCCATTGTAAAAGTCATTTGCCTACTTCTCCTGTGGCAGTTGCCTGCCTTGGGTGTGTGTGGTAAAGATAAAGATGAGACTGTTTGCTTGACCTGTTGGATTTGGCAGCCATAGAAATAACAGATCTCTGGTCCTCATAGCACATTGAATGAATGCTCTACTTTCAAAAAAATAGGCTTGTGGTTCATTTTGTAAAACAGTTTTGTTTCTAATTATGAAATAATTAGTGACTTTTTTTCAGATAACAGAATATATTTTTTACAGAGTAAAATAAATATAGCATTTCCCCTCCAGTATAATTGAATTTAGTGGTAGGCCTTCTTACTTATGATCTGGTTAAAACAGAAAAGACACAATACCGTTTATTTACAAATATTAATGTAGCATCATGTGTGTGTCTCAGATGTTTCAGAAGTTTGAAAATTTTGTTTCCTTGGGATTTCATAACATTGTTGTAGTAACTGCCAAGGCCACACAAGGTTTGTTATCAGGGTAAATCGCCCTGTGAGTGTGCCGGTCTTGGTTTTAGTTTGTTCTGCCTGCGTGAGGTGTATTGTAGCTTGAAATGTATTTAGAGATGGAATATTAGGAGCTTGAGAGACAGCCCGGTAGTCTAAGCTCTCACAGTGGACTGGAGCTCCAAGCCCCAGCATGCTCATAAAGCCAGGGGGCCTGCAGTTACCTGTTAGGTAACTGCAGTTACCCTAGGGCGACCGAGAGAAGGGATTCCTAAGGCAAGCAGTAGGCTGGCAAAACTAGCCAGAACTGTTTTAATAAATTAAATGGAGAGTGAGGAAGATATCCAGTGTCAATTTCCAGGCTCCACATGCAAGTCCACACACATCAATGCATTCACACACACACACAGTCATTCAAAATTAATTCATTTAAATTGGGTCTGTTTAAAGTTGTCTTTTCTTTCTTTGCCTTTGAACTTCTTCCTTTAAAGTTGGAATTAAAAGAATTTTTAAATATTCAGGGAGTTAAAGAAGAGCTAAGTTGTAGATCCTCTGGATATAAAATATGTATTCTGTTCATGAATAATCAATCGGCAAAGTTGATTATTTTACTAATTCCTCTTCTAATTACTGTTAAGACAAACCTGAAATTAACTCATGTGAAGCCTAAATTATGAATATGCAAAATGATTATTGTGCCTGCCTCACAGAAAACCTGTGAAGTTATGTCCCTTGTGTAAAATGAGGGTCATCCAACTTAGGGAACTGACAGTGACAGTCAAGAAAATAGGTCACCTTTGTCGATTAAAAAAATAATTGGTAATAATGACGCATTTGTAAAATTAAAATGGTGAGCTGGTGGCATGGTGGTTTTTCAAGTAGAAAACAAGAACCATCCAGCAGTCATGGCTTCCCAACTCTGTCTCTTCCTTATTTCTAGAATTGTGCATAACAGCTGGTGTGGTTAGCGATGTGTGTTTTAATCTCTTTTTCCCAGCTTCCAGATGTATCATGAAACAGAAATTCTTGGGAATGGGAAGTAATGAAAGACAAAGGATAGGAAGGGGGATAAACTAAATTCTGTCCCACATTTTCAGAGGAATAGGGATAGGAATCATGAAAAAAAGGCTTTGTGGGTTAGAATTCTAACCCCAGCTTAACTGAAGAATGGGCAGTGCAGTGACTCCGTTTCTGAGGTGCGAGACTGGCGGGCATGTTAAATTAGGAGGAACCTAAAATGATCCATAGTCTTCTCTTTGGGCTGGGTGTGTAGATAAAAGAATAATTGTCTCCATGGGAATTAATGAATCTCACTTTATCAGGAACTAGAAAAGAGAGGCGATGGCGAAAAATCGGATGAGGAAAACGAAGACAAAGAAGGGAGCAAAAAGAAAGATGGTGACGACGAAGATGGCGAAGACTCAGAGCAGGAGGAGTACGATGAAGAGGAGCAAGAGGAGGTAAAATCTTCTGAAAAGATGGCTGCTAACTGCTTCATATGGCACAATACATCAGTCGGCAAACAAAATCGCGCCCGTAAGCCTAGCAAACTCCTGAATGAGGCGGGAGGGGTGTGAGGAGCTAGGCCTACATGGTAAGGCTTTGTCACAAAACAAAAACCCAAGTTTATAGATCCAGAAATTCATTTTTTTTTTTTTCTAGAAAGGTTTTCTCTATAGCTCTGGAGCCTGTCCTAGAACTCGCTGTGTGGACCAGGCTGGCCTCGAACTCAGGAAGATCCACCAGCCTCTGCCTCCCTAGTGATGGGATTAAACACATGCACCATCATGGCCAAGCTGCATATAATGGATTTTACTCCAACAAGTATGCTTGGTTTTTGCTTGGTCATGAGACTATGAGGAGAAGAGATGACTGTTCCTTCATGGAAATTATTCTGCAGAGGAAACAAACAGAAAGGCAGTTGTTACTGAAACTACCTGGTCCGAGTGAAAAGGAAACAAGGAACATGCAACAGACCCGCCTAGGAGTTTATTCGAGAGAGGAAGATGGCGCGTCAGTTTTAAAGGCTGCCTAGCGCATGCTCACAGGGAGTAGACATGGTCACGTCATACGCAGGTGACGGGGCTCACACATGCCCGCAAGGGCTTAGCTGAGTCATACGTGTATGATAGGATCCATACATGCGTGCAAGGGTTTAGCTGAGTCATGATGTCATCCACGGCTCATGCAGGGCCCTTTCACATCCCAGGGCGCCATCAGGCACTTCTGCCTGAGGGATTGCCCGCATGTGCACGCCCCCCGAGAACCCGGAGCTATCAGCCTTATGTGGCAGAAATCATTACAGTTACAACACAGGGAATATTCTGTGGTGTAGAAGGATGCTATAAGGCAAAAACCAGGCACGTGCTCCTAATTCAGTTAGTGAGAGGTGGAGTCAGGAGGATCAGGAGTTCAAGGTTATCTTCAGCCAGCCTGACCTTGTCAGACAACAAAACCAGACAACCTGTAAGACCTTGAGAGTCAGTGAGCTCTAAGCCTGCAGGTAGGTGCTGAGAGTGGTGTTTCTGCCACTGACCAGGTAAGTCAGCAGGACTCGAGGGGTTAGAAAGGACCACAGTAGGATTCACTAGGGTCCTGAATGTCAGGCTGAGAAATCTGACTTTCTCTTTCCATGTTATGGTAAGCCACTGAAGGAGTCTTAATGTGCGATGTTAACTTATTGCGTTTTAGAAAACTCACTTGCTTACATTGGATCATATTTGAAAATTTCTTGCCAGCTAGTAGTTCAAAGCCACTGGTAAGTTTACCCCTTAAAGATGGCTCAGTGAGTAAAAGGGCTTGCCAGCAAGCCTGCTGTGCTTAGTCCCCAGAGCTCACGTGGGTGGGGGAGAGAATGGACTCGGAAGTTGCCCTTTGACCTTCACATGCACACCCCTTCCCCACAATAAATAAATAACCGTTAGTATGAAAATACACGGTAATATACAGAGCCATTTCCTGATGTCACAACAGGGATATTGGAGAGGTATTAAGTTTGGATGGCAGATGCCAGTATTCTAGACAAAGCTGACTTTATAATGCTCTTTTAGTGTTTGTGTGTGTGCGTGTGTGCGCGCGCGCGTATGTGTGTGTGTGTTGAGAGAAGACCTAATCTATTGGCAGCTTGTTTGGAACTCACTTTACAGCACAGGGTGGCTTCGGTTCTCCTGCATTGCAGCCTCTCAGGTATTGGAATATAAGTCAGAGCCACTATGCCCAGCTCAGAAATGCGATTTTGATAAAATCAACTTCCATTGAGTCTAGACCAGGTGTGTTAAAATTCAGTTTTAGTTGTAACAATTACAAATTCATTGGCTTGGGTGGTAGAGAGAACCTTTAATTCTGGCGCTCTCAGTTCAAGGCCAGCCTGGGGCAATGATGTAGTAAACAAAGTTTATATATCTATAGTTCATAAAAAAGCAAAACTACAGAGAAATGAGGCTGAGTGAGGGCTAGAAAGGTACCTCCCTTAGAGGTCTTGTCTTTAAAGTTCTCTTTGTTCTTTTTAATCAATTAATTAATTGAAATTTCATGGTAATTAATTTACTCATTGAATTGAGACTTGATAAATGTTATTTTGGCGAGTAAAATGTAGTGCATAATCCGGTAACACATGTTAAAGAAGATGCTTCTTTCTCTTCTGATATTGTGAATATTTAGTTTATGAATAAACCTGGCGCTCAAGGGAAAGCCAAGAGCCAATCAGGCCATTGGTCTCAGCAGGCTCCCCAAAGCCTGCATCAAGATTGCTGACAGGGTGAGCATTTGACTCACCAGACATACTTGGGAAAAGTATTCACGTCTAAAAGACAAGTGCTACTTGCTTGATTGGGAATACCAGGGTTTCTCCTCCTTGCTGTGTGAATGAGTTTGTTGCTTATATTTCCCTACACACAGAAGCAAGGCCCTGTTTACTAGTTAGCTTCTTTTGAATGCTCTGCCTGTCACCCTCCCTAGTGTGTAGGCCCCAGGCGTCAGCTTGGTTTCTGGACGTTCGTGGAATTCCCGGCATTCAAGAAGCTAGGCCAACTTTAGGATGCCACTGAGGGTTTGTGTTGGAAGCTTAAACGTGCAGGATTTAGGGAAGACAAAGTATTATAAAATGTACAGAGATGTATAGACATTCCACATGTTTGCAAAGAAAACCTGTAAAATAAAGCTGGTTTTCAGAAAGCTTTCTTTTGAGAATTGTCATCTGTTTCCACTGTAAATAGCAGAGATGTAGAGATTTGGGGGAGTGGGGTCAGGGGTGAGGCAGGGTCTTGCTGTGTGTGTGTGTGTGTGTGTGTGTGTGTGTGTGTGTGTGTGTGTGTGTGT
>NC_022021.1:17687690-17691699 GCF_000317375.1 Microtus ochrogaster
AGCTCCCTGCCTGTTCCTCCTTGTCCTTCAATGCCCCAGTCTACCCGGATCATAGTAAAAACAAGCCCCAGCATTGCACTGTTTCAGATTATCCCTATGTAGCTCAGTGTGGACACAACCTATCATTGCACTTAATGTCACCAGAATCTCACCACTTTGAAATTTGCTTGATAAAATAATCTTTATTACAGTCCATATAAAATCCATACCCTGCACCTGGCTGAGAAGTCTCAATCTGTATTCAAATGGATTTTTGAGGTTTTGATAGAAGGCACACATATCTTCTGTCTCATTTTGAGGCATGAAAGCCTTACTCGGCTAGAACTGAGACACAGCCAGAAGCTGGGAGGAACGTACAAGGATGAACGTGCTTTCCCGTAGGTTCGGGTGGGGAGGAAATTGGACTGTGATAGGAAATGATGCCGGGTTGCTGTTACACTCTGTGACTTCATCCCTGGGTTCTGATGCAATGTAAAGACTGTTGATGGAAACACTTATTTCTTGGTCGGTCAATGCATTGGTGAAATCAATGACCAATGTTTCAGCTCCTAAAACCCTAAATCGCCCCACCGAGGAGCTGCCATGGACATTCCTGCTGGGATGGAAGCGGGCCTTTCTGATCGTGTAGCCGATTAGCGGAGCATTGTAAGGAGCGGTACCGAGAGAAAGTGGCACAAGTAGAAACTGTGGAACTGCTTCCTAAGAGGAGAGCAGTCAGAAGCGAAGGCTTTCTAAAACTTCAGGTCTTCTCTATTTCCCTTTAATTTGATATTTATAAATTAAAGGAGTGCATTTTTTGTATAATATTCATAAATGTTGCTGAGTCACTTTATTGACTAATGAATATATCCCTTCACTTAGGAAAATGACTACATTAACTCCTACTTCGAAGACGGAGATGATTTTGTTATAGACAGCGATGACAACATGGATGAAGCAACCTACTAGCCATGGAATTTCTCTCTCTTTTTTTGGTGCAGCTCTGAGCATTTGTACTGACTTATTTTATTTCTGATACGGATTGAGTCCCTATTTTCTGTTGTTCAGTGTTGGGTTTAATAAATTCCTATCAAGCTCTTCAGAAGCACTGTGCGTTTACACCACGACCTTACCCCAGCACCTCCACCGCTCCTCTGATTCTGTACTGAAGTTCGGGGTTCTTTGTTTTATTTGGATTTGAATGTGCCTGAAGAGCTTTAGCATCGTGTGTTCATACTTGAAAAAGATCAGTCTCACTTACCTGCTGACCTCTGGTAAAGCTGTTACTAGTCAGAGTGGATTGCTATTGACACTGCACAAGGAGCACTTTAAACACAAACTGGAAAATGATTTCTCTTACCTGGTATGTTCTGTTTTATCACATGGTGACTGCATAGACTCACCTGAATTCTTAACACGTGCAGACTCAGGAGATGAGAGATCTGGTGGTGGGAAACCTGCCCACGGCCAAATACAGTGAACTAGGTGAAATAGCATTGTTTCCATCTCAGCCGAAACAGAGGCTTTCCACGTGGGCAAAAGCATACCGAACGTTTGGCTTTGGAGCTAATTCCATGTGAATTAATCATTCCACTGTGTTAAGTTTGACATCTTCAATTTTGGGGGTTTATGGAAAAAAATAACTGAGACATATGGTTTCTCTGCTTTATGTATGTAAGTGGGAATAAGTCCTGGCTGAATAAACTCTGTAACAGATGGGCAGTGCCCTTGGCTTCGATTCACAAGATTCAGAGCCTGCAAGCCAAGGAGAGAATCATGGAAAATGAACTCAGGTCATTTTGAAATTACAACTGATTCTTGTTTTAACTTACAGGGTGACTCCCCTGTAGTTTTATATTTTGCAGGAGATATCCAGAACCCTTCGCCTCTAACGACTTTGAACATGCCAAAGATTTCTAAGGAAATGTATATTATACATTTCAAAACTAATATCTTATAATTATCTACCTAAAGGAGGAAACCCTGCTCTCTGCTTTGGGGAGACTTGTCATTTATTACCTTCTGAACTGGAAACTGGAGCCCTGAGAGAAATTGAGCTTAAGTTCATGTGCCTTAGTTTCTCCACTTGTAAGCAGTTTCCTATAAAAATTGTTTAAACACTAAGTAGTTTACTAAATATTCCACCCTTTACCTTACAGAAACAATCATGCCCTAAATTTGATTTTTACCCTGTAAACAACTGTACTGTGGAAAGCAACATAGTTGTGAGACCATTTTTCTGCTTCATTATAATTCAGGTTTCTGAACTTTTACCCATGTTAGATTTGTACAGTCTGGCGAGATTCCAACGTTCTTTTCTCAGGAGAAGAATACTTTAAATGGCAATACTTCTTCAGACATTTCTTCCAGATGGGTGTGATGGCCCATATCTTGTCTGTATAGTGCCTGTACTGACCATGTGTGACTTACATCCAGTTCCAAGGAACTTGTAAAAAATACTTTAAGATTCTGAGTGGAAACATGAAAAGTTTCTAATGATCCAGTGTGTTGGGAAAAAGCTTTTAATACTGATGGCAAATGCTGTTATTTGGGAATGACAGGTACTTTATTCTCTTATATTTGGTACCAGAGCCAAACATGTATTTCATAGATGCTCCTTCCTTTATTACACATCTGCAAATAACTGTTCAGATTGGGGAGATGCATTGGCAAGAACTTCTTCCCTAGTTTCCGGTTTGTCTTCACTGCTGTTTCTTCTGTGGGAAGCCCCTTTCGGACAGGACTTATTCTGGTGCATCTGGCATCTTTAGTGATGTTGTCACCCTTTGAAAGATCAGTTTACAACTTTAAATATACTAATTTTGAGAAAAGATGTTTTTTAGGTTGCTTGACTAACATAAATCTTGTTTTCTTGGCTTAAGCTTCGAGACTGTGAAATTGCTTTAGAGATAAATTCTTAATGATTAAAGTACTTACTGGGACTGGTTGCTGAAATATCTTAACAAATAAAACTATTTGCTACAGTGCTGATTTTTCTGTATTTGTTTATACATATAAAGTTTAAAAAATAAAATATAGACCTTAATATTAAGATGGTTTACTGTGAACAGTTATTTGGTAGAGAAAACTAGTTAATTATGTTTTTTTTTTCTGCTAAAGTAACTTCATTTATTGAGCAGTGATGGTTGTAGAATAAACCTCACAACATATAACCAAACCCTTGCCACTGATTTGGCAGGGCGTGTGTGTTCACTGTCAGCACTAAAGGATTGCATTCCCTCTGTCCATCCACACCTTCAGGTGACAAGTGTCAGAGGGATTGAAAACAACTTTTAAGGTCACATTGCTGTAAAATAGAAACACACAGGAAAGATAGGTTTCACCAGAAGAATTTCCTCAATTCTTTATGGCTCTCAAGTATATACATACATCTGTATGTATGTATGCCTTGTGTATGTGGTGTGCATCCAAGTGTTCATATGCAAGTCTGTTTGCGGGCCAAAGTCTAGGTAGTCTTCCTCTTCATTTTGAGGGATCACCAACCCCACTGAATTGTCTGGCCAGCGAGACCAAGGGATCTTCCTGTCCCTGCCTCCCCTGCACTAGGATCACAGGAGTGCCTTTTTACATGAGTGTTGGGGAGCTGAACTCTCATCGTGCACAGCAAGCACTTTACTGACTGAGCATTCTCCCGAATCCCTAAGATTTATATTCCTGAAAGGCATTTTTGTATATAACACACTACAATCTATATAGAGAGCACCTCCTAAGACTGACTTAGCTCTATGATCATGGCCTGGACTTACCAAGTCTTTTTACCAGGAACACAATCCCCATCGCCATTTATCTCACACTTGTTTTATGTTCCACAGATAACCCAGTGGGAAATCTGAATTCATAAATGTGTGACAACTCGATCTTTTTTTTTCCATTTATTTATTTATTAAAGATTTCTGTCTCTTCCCCGCCACCACCTCCCATTTCCCTCCCCCTCCCTCAATCAAGTTCCCCTCCCTTGTCAGCCCATAGAGCTATCAGGGTTCCCTGCCCTGTGGGAAGTCCAAGGACC
>NC_022021.1:17693739-17701010 GCF_000317375.1 Microtus ochrogaster
GAGAAGAATACTCGTGTGGTGGTTGTTCTTTCTCGCTGGTCAAGAAGTTCGCCGCACAGATCCTAAGGGGAAAATCTACTATTAGGCTTGTAAATAAAATATTAGACTCCTAATGATTCAAAACTCATCTGGAAAAGCTAACATGCAGTAAATGGTGATAGACTGGCAATGGAGACTAATTGCACACACCTTCCTTTCAAGGCTAAGGAATCACTGAAGAGAAAGTGGAAAGATTCCAACAGCCAGAGATAGTAGATGACCACTTGAAAACATCTAGACAGAACAGTGTAGCTGGACCTATGAACTGTTGGGACAGCATGTACAAGACGTGCAAGCTCCAGACAGATCAAATCCTAGTGTGACAAGGAAAGCTGGGCACACAATCTCACTCCCAGCCATGGAGCACATGGGAAATGACAGCAGCTTAGAGGCAGTTTTCTGTCAGTGCATCTCAAGGTCAGTCAACCACCATGCTCAGTGGAAAGCACACATCTAAGAATATTTGTGGCAGCAATTTGGCCTTACTGTGTGTATGTGAGTTAAAGGACACAAAGGTAAGTGTCTAAGAAGTAGATCTGGGAAGAGCTGGAGGTGTGTGTGAATATGAACAAACACATACATAACTTGAAACTCTTAAAGAACTAATGTGAAAAAATGTATTCCAAGGGACTGGAGAGATGGCTCAGGGGTTAAGAGCATTTGCTGTTCTTGCAGAGGACCCAAGTTCAGTTCCCAGCATTCATATAATTGTTCACAGCCATCTGTAACTCCAGTGCTAGAGACTTGACACCCTCTTCTGGGAGGCGCACATGAAATATGCAGACAAAAGCCCATACAAGTGAGTTCAAACAAACATTAAAAACATTTTAAAAAATGTATTTCAAGTAGCTTGAAAGAAGAAAATTAAATATTTGCTTTATTTAATTACAGTCAACAAGTTCCACTTTCAAACTGATTAATAAAATAGAAACTTTATTAATATTTTGCATATCCTTAAAATATGAAAAGGCAAAAAGTTTAAAAACCAGTTTTACAGATATACATGCTACAATGGTTTAATACATTTGCAATTATATAAAACACATTATACAAAGGATTTATAGCTTTGCATACATAAAATGAATTAAATAAAGCATTCATATATTTCTATGAGCTAACAGTGCAATATGCACATACTTAGAAATACTGATTTCCTGAGCAATAATGTTGTAATTCAAAATCAGAGTCCCATGATAATGCAGTGTTTAAATAACTCAATCCTGTTCTAGCACTCTGAGACTGGATCTCTGCTTCCTTTTCTAAACACAGCCTTCACATTTCCAGTGAGATATAAATCAGTTACTAAAGAGTGGTTCATTTAATGAATTTTCACACCACCAAAAAGCACAGTCCAGAAAAGTTTTTAGCACTTAAACTCCACTGGAAAAGAAAACTTGAGATTGCACACTCCTTCCTAATCTATAGCATGGCCAGCAGACCATAGTTTTGTTTTCAGAAAGGACAGTGACGATATTTAAGCAGCTATCCATTGGTTCAAAACAAACTCTAACTAGTGTTTAACGAGTCAAGAATTTGTCCTAACAATATCAGGTTTTTCTTTACTTGCAATTCCAAATTTTTAAGCAAACTGATATTAATGACTATGACTCATAACTGTATACACACATGTTAAAGCCTCAAAGCAAATTCAAGTAAGGGCTTGAACATGATCCACAGCATCAATGACATTTGTGCTTATGTTGTCTAGAGTACAATGAGTTTGCAGTTGCCAAAAATTTGCATACATTTGCAAATGTGTATTTAATAGTTTTAAAAATTCTATTAAATGTTTAAATTTTTTCTTTTAAAGATAAAAGCATAATTCTACATATAGAATTATATTCAACTAGTAATTCTAAAATATATAGGAAAAGGAAATTGGTTGGTTGTTTCCTAAGGATGTGTGTTGTAGTTTCTTTGAAATGGATGCTCAAGGCAGACATGATTGTAACCAACATCTCCTCCGTTAAACAGTTCACAAACCCCGGATCACAACTCCAAAGTAAAATCAGCAACACAGAATCGTCGACTCTGTAATTTTATGTTTGATGTAAACAAAGTTCTTCGGAGGTTATGTAGCCTGTGCTGCCCTGAAGTCTTCATTTTCTACCCTAAAATTTGATTTTTCAGTAGGCTTAATAAATATTATGTAAACTGTTAACACTGAGAATAATTAAAGATTGTGCTCATTTCAAAATGCACATGGCATGTTAAAACAAAAATTATTTCAACTAAGATATACAAAGTGAATCAATTTACTACAACTTTCCTATTATTAAATACTTTAAAGGTAATTTTCTAAACTTCTCTCATATATGTAAGGGTTTTTAAATGACTGACTTCTGTGTCTTTTGTAGTGCTTTTTCTTCTCAAAGTATATAACCCCCCGTATAATAAATATGTATTAATAATTCCCTGTATCAGAATTGGAATTTGATATACAAAATGTTTAAAAGCTGAAACATTTAGGAAATAATGTCCAGAAAGTCAGATGATAAAACATATTTTAAGATGGGCAGTTTATTATACAGAAAACATGCAATCCAGAGTCTACCACCTGTACCTAAATTTTAAAAACACATATTTAAAATTAAACACTGAAATCAGTATACAGATGCTTTCTGATCAAATTGGTTGTATCACAGTTGACTTAGAAAAGGCCACTATTAAGCCCTTTTGATTAATCCACACAACTTTGGCCTGTGTTTCTCATTTTGATGGTGCATATTAAGTGGGGATAATCTAAACTGGACATTTTCTTTTTGAAAAGCAGAGGTCAAGGGACTACCACATAAAGTAATCTATCTCCTGATAATGTAAAAGTCCTGTTTACTCATTTTTGCTTAATCAGTCATGTTTTTCTACATGACTTCAGAGGCAGATAGTAGCAATTTGTTTGACTCCATTAACTTATGCTTAAAGATGAAGACAGACAAAATTACAGAGGCCTATGGAATGCAATCTGACAGTGTTTCCACTTTGACTGTCAAGTGACACTGTAAGGCACTACGCGTCATTAAGGCTTGTTACTATTTGTACCAGCAGTGATTAGTCACAGTATATAAAGAGCAACGTGCTGAGTATGTTTTTCTGTCTACACAGTGCTTCTAAATATCAGACACATGTAGTTCTTCTGGTTTTGTTTTTATAAGTGGAAGTGAGGTTGGAGGGATGCTCACAGAGCATTCCCTTTCCATGGACTAGGTCTTGACTAGTTCAGTGCCCTTGTGATCAAATCAAATGGTTACGTTTCCAACCCTAAGACATTATTTTGGGGTCTTAATATATTTAAAATTGGTTAGCCTGTATTACAGGAATTATAAATTATGTTTCCATATCTGTTTCTACATCTGCTTTCATAGCATGTGTTAAAACATGTTTTTAAATTTCAAAATTGAGTATTAAGTATATGTTATATATAATTTTAAAATCAAACTTTTACAAGTTTTTTTGGTGGCATGGTAGTGAATTTTCTTCAGTTGTAAGCATTTGAAACACTCGACATGAACAACCTTAAATTAAACAAATCTTTTTAAAAAATAAATTTAAACATAACTAATCTTGAAAAAGAAAAAAAACAATAGCATCTTCTAAGTTATAATTCCTAGAATACATTTAAATTAATTTCTGCTTTAAGAACTGACACAGCAGATGTATTCTGACCACTCTCACCATAAAGAAGCAGTCGTGTGTGTTACAGACAGTCCATCTGTAAAAGGTTCGGGGACTCCTAGGAAGGTCAAAGCATCTTCCGTGTTCCTAGATTCTGTCTTAGAAGCTGTTGTTGGGTATCTCTGAACCACCATATTCCATATGCACACATGATCATCACACAGATCAGGCTCACTGCTATGTTTTGTGCTGAGCAGCAGGGGACTGAGAATGTTGCCTGTACAGTTTGTGGTCATCTTGTTGACCAGCATGTATTCCTTTTGTTGGAACAAGTCCATTTCCCGTTTCTCTGTGCTGCGACGGAGGTGTGAGTCCTGGATGCAAATGTGAAGAGCCCACTGTTGAGTGGTGACTAACATCCACTTTAGCTAAAATTTCATAATAAAGCAAATAAAACACTGGTGTTATTATACCCACTATCAACATTATCACTACCGCTGTCCACCAGCCAATTCCCCAGTCGGCTCCATAGTATGGGTCCTTTCTGTGAGTGCTTCTGCTATCCGGCTCAAAGCGGATCTGTTGTGCTGCTAAGGCAGACACTACCTCGTTCAGGTTCTCCTTCTTGGTGTCTGTGCACTTTACCAGTTCTTCTATGTCTCGATCCACCTCTTTCAGGAAACTGCCAGCTGAGCCGCTGGAGGACAGAGAGTCCTCCGCAGGCACAGTATCCTGTTCTTGAGCAAATGCAATGGGTGGGGGTTGAGAGCCTTGTCTTCCTTTCAAAGGATGAAGACTTTCAGTCAAAGAACTAAACTTTTTCACTGGAATTTTGACAGACCTAAGGGCAAAAAAGTCTTGATCACTGATGAGATTGTTAACTCTTTTGATATCTGCTACCTGCAAAAAAGAAAAACACAACATTCAACTGAATTCTAAAACTAGACCTAAAACCTTCCTTCATTCATTTACTTTAAAGGGGGAAAAAAAATCACTGAATTTCATTCTTACTGTTAATACTGGTCCCACACCCAGATTTTATATTTACTTATATATGAGAAGTCTAAACACTAAATTTATATAGTGTTAGGAAATCACCAGCGATTTTGTATTGTCACCTAGACAGCAGTATCGTTAGTTATACACAGATATTTTGTCGTTCTTCTTTGCACGTCATACAATTTACCACAGGAAATGTACGTTGGCATGCAATTTGTGAATAAGAATTGCTGGTACTAATGTTTGTGCTCCAACCTTGCAATTGCAGGAAAGCACATGAACTTACACAGATATAAGGAGCACATTTTAGCAAAACTAAAATGCCATCAACACTACTGTGCCCCATGATTCTAGTTCTCTCTAGTCATCTGTCAATGTGTTACTTTCATTTGTTAATAAAGAAACTGCCTTGGCCTTTTGATAGGACAGCAGCTTAGATAGGCGGAGTAGACAGAACAGAATGCTGGGAGAAAGAAGCAGAGTTAAGCAGACACCATGGCTCTCCGACTTGATAGGTTAGAATCTTCCTGGTAAGCCATGACATTGTGGTAAACACAGATTAATAGAAATGGGTTAATCAAAATGTGAGAGTTAGCCAGTAAGAGGCTAGAACTAATGGGCCAGGCAGTGTTTAAATGAATACACAGTTTTCTATGTTATTATTTCTGGGGCAAGGCGGGACGAAAAGCAGGCCTGCTCGCTTCTTCACTTCAAGGCTAGTCACACTAGACCAAGCAGTGGTGGCACACACCTTTAATCACAGCAGCTACACTAGTTAGTGACAGAGGCTGGGTGGTGGTGGTGCATGCCTTTAATACCAGCACTAGAGAGGAATGTAAGGCAGGATGAGACGGAAACTCGCTCTCTTTCAGTCTGAAGATTTCATAGAGTCTCTATCAGTTTTCTGCAGTGAACCATGAGCATACCTAACAACAACCTTTGAAGTCTCAATAAGGAGGATGGGGCCTCACAATGTCTATTCCTCCAGGACTATAACACCAATGAGCTGAAAAACACCACCTAAAGGCCAGCTCTTGAACTACAAACAGCTCAGAACAATTTCAAGGTGGCTAGCTGAGATGATGCAGCCTCAGAGACTACTTGAGCCAGGACTTGAGACAAGTCCTGCACTTACCTATTACATAGAAAATAAACAACAAATGATATATCTACCTCTTCCAGGACTTGAAAATTAGCTCAAATTTTTCTTTTCAGAACCCCATAAAAATACTGTTGCCCCCCCAGATAGAAGAAAGTAAATTTAAGAATATGACCCCCACAGTCCCAAGAGGTAGGGTGGGTGGTTTTTGGTTGTTCAATGGGTTATAGATGTTTGTCATTGTTTAGGTGGGTCTGGGTTACAGTTAACAACTTGGACACATTTAGGATGACAGTTCTGGATGTCTCATTCCCTCATCACTGTTTTTAACAAGCATATTTTCAATATAGCAATAACTACTGATGGTATAAGCAATGGGAAGTCCACTTGTAAGCTGATAAAGGGTCAATCCTTTATCAGACCCTAAATACTTATCTATATAGATAATAACAAGCACAAAAAAAGGTAGAAAAAAGCACCAAAGTGACAGACTGAATTAGCAGAAATTCAAGCATTCACTTAAAATGTTAAAAAGATCATGTCCAGGGGCTGGAGAGATGGCTCAGTGGTTAAGAGCATTGCCTGCTCTTCCAAAGGTCCTGAGTTCAATTCCCAGCAACCACATGGTGGCTCACAACCATCTGTAAAGAGGTCTGGTGCTCTCTTCTGGCCTTCAGGCATACACACAGAATATTGTATACATAATAAATAAACAAATATTTAAAAAAAAAAAAGATCATGTCCACAGGCAAGAGAGATCTCTGTGCAAAGAAGACAACTGAGCAAAAAGGAAAGGAAGGAAGAAGGCAAAGGACACAGAATTACTTCAGTTTTGGCTGGACTAATAAACAACTATTCTGGACTCTATTATGCAAAGATAAATTAAAGGAAGACTTACCGTACAGCAATACTGAAGGGCTACTGCATTTAGAGTATCCCCTTCCTGTATATCTCTTGTTAATATAATGATGTCATCAAGTCTGTCTCGTGATGTGCTTCTTCGAACCTTCTCCTTTCCTCTGGATCGAAGTTCATACACTTCGGCATCTTCTTCCAACACATCACTCTCTGTACAATTTCCAAAGGTATGCAGCTGGCCACTGGCCTGAATTCCTGGGAAGGCAACAGATCGATTCTGATTCCTCCCCGCCATGATCTTACAACCTGGAAAAAGAAAAGACAAAACCTTAGCATGGCACTGACCCGTGTCACTGATTGACATGAGCCATACGCTCTAGATACTATTTCTAATAGTCCTCTTAGTTACACAGGAACTGAGGTCCACCTTCTGTGGACCTGCGTCCCACAACCTGACAGTGGTGACAACAGTGTGGCAAAAGGACAGCTAATGCGAGAGAGCCTTACACGATCTACTCGAGACTCTTGTTTGCTCACGACACTTTACACAAGAATATTTACAGACAATAATCAAGATTTCATTTAAAAATCATTATTTGGTACACATATAATTTTACCATTTGTTAAAGACAAAAGTAAATCTGAATACTGAGATGTTCTTGTG
>NC_022021.1:17701110-17730976 GCF_000317375.1 Microtus ochrogaster
GCATTCTGTTGGTTCCTGTTTTCCCCTTGCCCCACCTGGTTAAGTTCCTATTTTTCTCCTGCCCCGCCTGGTGGTTAGCTGCAGGGCATTCATTCTATTTGAGATATGGTAATTTCCCTACCTGCCTGGGTGGGGGTCCTTGTGCGGCAGTAGGTACTTAAGGGCTTCCCCAAGGCTGAATAAACGGCATTCCCTTGATCTCCTTACGAATGACCCTGGTCTCTTTGTGTGTTCTTTTCAATCTCCAGGCCCTTGCCCGACTTGTGTTTGGTACAGTGGCGCGCGAACTGTACCGAGGGTGTAACACCAAATCGGGTGTTACACTGCATCATGAACTCAATCTGTCTTGTGCTACCGAGTCTGCTCTGTGGTTAATGGTGTTTACTGTCAGGCCTCGCTACTAAGTTCACCTCTGGGAACCATGCAGTACAAGGAAAGAAAAGTCCACAAATTGTCCTTTGACCTCCAAACCCATGATGTGTGTGTGTGTGTGTGTGTGTGTGTGTGTATTTCAAACATCAATCTTGTCTTAATTTCTGGTACTGTACAACATATAGAATTTTCAACATTTTTCAGAGTTGATCAATGAAATGATTTAGCATTGCCAGGACTGATAATGTTGCTTCACTTAAATATTAGCACAAAATGTCATATGGTATGGCAATTTCAGAAATTGTTCAAAATATCAAGTCAAATTCATTTAACAATTTCTCATAAAACCCAAGTCAGCAACTCTAAGAGAAGTCGTTTTTTAACTAATCTATTTATTGAATGTGTGTGCTGCCATGATGTCAGAGACAACTCGGGGTACTTGGTTCTCTCCTTCCACCATGTGGGCTCTGGAGACTGATCTCAGTTCTCCAGGGTTGGCAGCAGGTACCCTTAAACACTGAGTCATTTTGCCAGTCCTCTAAAAGCAATTTTTCAACCTAGCATCATAATAAAATACTATGCAAAATTAATTAGATGATTACATGCTGAGACATATCAGTAGAAAAATGTTAAACATCTTTGTTCTGTAACGGAAACATTACATTTCTTGAAGTGGGGCGTTTCCCAGAGCTGTTGCCATGGAATCTGATGGCACACAAAGTGTACACGTCCAGAACCAGGGCTGCAGTGATGTGGTGAGCACTGCCAGAGATGCCTCACACAGCGGATTTGCTGGCTCTCAACTGATTGGGGTTATTCTGCTCTCAGAACCCGTTTACTGTCGTCTGATTGTTCATAACCTCACATTCGGGTATGTGACCCCAGATGTGGTTGAGGAGACCCTGGTTTAAAAAGCTGTGACTGTCTGGGTATGGCGACACAAACCATTCAACCCAGCAATGGGAAGTCAGAGAAAGGCAAAAAAAAAAAAAAAAAAAAGGAAAAAAAAAAAAAAAAAAAAGCCACGATTTAATTAACCACATGTCACAAAAACATGGCATAACTATATTCAGAACTAGAAAAATTACTGTACTTTATATATCAAAATATTAAGTTCTCATTCTATTACTATAAAGAAACCTAGAAACTTCTGACTGTTTACAACTAGTAGTTCTGAAGGAATCAAAGTATGTGTTCTACACATACAGACACAATTCTTCTAGGAAGTCAATCCTTTCTTGCTCTACATTTGACTTCACATGGGGTTAAATATCTCTGCATTTCTGACTCACTGGATCATGTTAAATTCAGAATTTATATTTATTACAGCACAGTATATATACTCTGGGCCATGTTAAATTCAGAATTTATATTTATTATAGTATATAATATAGTATATCTCAGTTATATGTCACAAGTTGGCTCCTGAACAGGGATGTTTCTTTGAAAGCTTTTGATTTAAAATTCTCATCAAATTCAATTTATACCCCATAAAGATTGAGTGGATTTTAGGCATTTATATTCACTTATACTTAAAAAAAATACATCAACTGAGAACTGAGCTAAGAAATATTTATTAATGAATACATCTTATTTACTTCCAAAGTCACTATCAGCATGCCTTCATCAATTTGATCAAATTCTCTTTAAAAAGAAACAAGCACAAGATCCTAAAGAACAAATTTCACATCCTGTTTTGGTTTCACTTTAATTATCCCTGTAAGGGAGGACAGACATAATGAGAAAGGCTTTAGAAGATTGAAAAAAAAAAAAAACCTTTCAAACTTCAATATATTTCAGACACAAAACAAGAAGGTGAAGTATCCATTCCTGAATATAGGACCCTTCCCTTAAAATACGGAAGACTAGGAAGAGCCAGGCACAGGGATTGGGTGTGACTATTTTGCCGGCGAGTTTCTTTGTCAATTTGACAGAAACTTCAGTTGAGAAAATGCCTCATCAGACTGGCCGGTAGATAAATCTGTGAAGCATTTTCTTAACTACTGACAGATATGAGAGGGCCCAGTCCAGCCCTGGGCAGGTGGTGCGCTGAGGAAGCTATGGAGAGCAGCCCAGCAAACATCATTCTTCCATGGTCTGAGTGCCTGCCTTGGCTTCCCTCAATGATGGACTGTGATGGGGATGTGTAAACCAAAGAAACCTTGTCCTCCTCAAGTTCCTGATGGTCATGGTCTTGATCACAGTAATAAAAACCAAACTAGATCAATTATAACCTATTCCTCTAAGACAGCAAAACCCAATGTTAACTACACAGTGTTATCTCAGTGAAGATAAAATCTTCCAGCAAACATGGAAAAGGAGTGCCCGGGGAGGAAGAAACCATTAAAATGTTATGCCATTGAATCCTAGAATGCAAAATGAAGTCTAGAACGATGTATTCCTATTTTGGATTCTATGGATCCAAACAAGTAAAAACAAAATATGCAACCGGTGGGGGGGGGGGGTAGCAGGAAACAACAAAAACAACTAACTCCAAGTCACAGATGACAGAAGATTATAGTCTCTAAAATACCTCGATTTCTATACCTAAATTTCAAACCAATGTCATTTAATTAAAAGCAGCCTTTAAAATCCAGTTTCTGACCTTGCTTTACAGCAACACTGTATTGCTTTAGAAATTCAAAGTTTCTATGTAGATAACTTATTAACTAATAGCTATACATTAGTAGTTTGATTCAGCTGTTGCCACAAGTACTACATTATTTGTTGCCAAAAACTAACACTCCAAATTTGACAGCCTCAAGCTAAAGAGAGCCCACAGTTCACATCCCAGGAGCAGTTTAAAGTCAGCATCACACCTGTTTCTCCAAGGAAAAGTCTTGCTTCCATTTATCCAGGTCTTTTTTAGTACAACTATCTGGAATTTACTGAGTAATGTGTAAGAGCCATTTGAGACAAAATTTACTTATATCAATCTTTTTCCTCATGATAGGAACTAAAAGGCTCACATCTTCACGTCCTCTTCCTCTAAAAGGAAAAGGAAGCTGGATAAACAACCTGAACACTGATGTCTGAGTGACTAAGATTTGGCTGGGCTCGTCTGTAATCCAAGTGCCAAGCTACACTTTGGCCCAGGCAGACAATGATATGATCAAACTACTAAAGATTAGAAACTACACAGTATCCGTGTCATCCGGCTCAATTCTCTTCACCTCTCTAAATTCTCTATGAAATCTGGCTTCGTAAAACTAGAACAACTTGCATGCTGCACCGCGGACAAAGGGCCTGAAAGTGCCCATCAACGGATACAGTGAGTAAGTTTTCATCCGCTCAGTCTATAACCGAAGGCGACCTCCCAAACCCTAGGTACTACACAGTAACTGCTACTGGGTGTTTGGTCTTGACCTTAGGCAGGGCGCGACAGACGACTCCTAGGCCAGTTCAGCACCCGAGACTGAATCACCCCGGTCCTATCCACCAGGGCCAATTTTAAACCAAAGCAACAACTACAAAACTCCTCCCTCCCTGTCAATTCCATTCGTTTATTTTTACTTTTCCCTCTTTTTCCACCGATAGTCCCCCTTCAAGATGTGATCATCTCTGATTTATAAGTCTCAGCATCAGACTGGAACGCTAAGGAGCAGATGCTCTGGGGACAGCCTGGCGCGGAAAGGGTGCCCGGAACCGAGAGGTCGGCGTCCTGGCCGAGCCGGGGGGCAGCGCCCCGCAGGGACCCCGGCCGACGTCGCGCCCGCCCGCCCAGCCCCCCAGCCACCATCACCTGGCCTCTAGCAGGGACGCGGGGACACGGTTACGTCCGCCACCGCGGCCCCGGGAAGCTCATGACCGACTCCAGGTGCTCGGCCGTTCCGGGCGTTCTTCTGCCGCCGTCGCCGCCTTCCGGACCGACAGCCGCCGCCACGTCCGCAAACCTGCGGTGCGTCATCGCGTAGAGTAGGCGGAGGTGCGCGGGCGCGGGCGGGGGCGGGAAGCCCAGAACCCGGGCGGCCAACCGCAGGCCCACGCTAGCACGCAGGCGCGCCGACGCAGGGGGCGGGGCCTGGATTCAGGTCCGCCTCCAGCCCCGCCCCTATGGGCGGTCCTAGCGGGGTTGGATTTCCCGCTGTGGGAGGATCGGGCAAGCCCAACCCAACCTCCCCTCCCCCCCAGAGCAAAGAAAGGGCGTGGAGAGGGCGGGATGAGGGGTCAACGGAGAGCCACAGCGCTTTTTTTCTCGCTCCGTAGCTGGACTTTCCTTCCCGGTGGGGCAGAGGAAAGCACAAGCACGGTGTTAACGTTCCTGTTTTAGAAAATCGAACTATGAGCCCCCAGGGCAGCAAGACAGGCAGGGTGCTGGGTTGGGAGCAGTCTTGGGACCCTAGGTGAGCTGAGTGAGCCCTCTAAAGCAAAGTCGGGGAAGGGTTGTCCTGGAGCTACACCCTGAAAGGGACAAAGTTGTCAATAACTTGTCACTAACCTCGGATTTGGAAATTAACAGGACGTCACTGGTAGTCAGTGTTGCAGCATCCGATGTCAAAGAAATAAAAACCCCATGCTTTGCGACTTAATTATTATAACAAATTTATTGGATTTTGTTTGTATTTATGCAAATGACTGTATGATATTTTAATGATGTGTCTGGTATTTTGTGTTGACTACGGGCACTGCATTTGACTGACTACCCATTTAGGCCCACATTACTTGAATGCCGGATGTACGGATGTACCGCACTTCTCTTTACAGTCTGAATATTCATTCCTTTTGAAGCCTTTAGGACGCCGTTCCATACCTTTTCCAAAGGTTTTTTTTTTTTTTGTTTTGTTTTGTTTTGGTTTTTTTTTTTTGGTTGATTGTTTTGTTTGCTTGTTCGGTTTTCTGTGAAGTATCTCTACAAGGGTTGGGAATTTTACTTCTATTGCAGTAAGCGCCTTTTATTGGAAAGGTTAGGCACAGTGCACGGTGCTGAGCAATGTTACAAAGACCTCTAAGCAAAGAAAACCGAGGGGAAAAAAAAGTTTGCGGGAGCTGTTCTGTGTGCTGTTGCCCCTGTGACACCGCTGTCTGTAACCATTTATCACGGAGACGTTTTCTCATCAAGAGACAAAGGATATATTCGTCCTTGGCCTGTAGGGCTTCAGCTGTTCCGCTCTCATGCATGCTAATGGAATGAAACCTTTTTGCAAGCAGGTTACTTTTCTTACTCAGTGTCAATAGACCACGGAATCCTTGGGAGAGGCTGAGCGACAGAATGAATTCCATGCATTGCTACCTGTTCACTTTGAAAAACATTCTATATGATATCCGCAAAGCTTTTGGGCAATTATTTCTATCTAACAAAAATTGAATAAAAGGCCACGATATATGTATATTTCATTATGAGACTATACAAAAGAAGCAGTTGGCCATGAATTTTGGCTAAGTTCCAAAAAGCTGACCATAGGAACAAGAATTTGTCTTTGGAGAAAGGATGTTCTCAGCAATCCACAAGGCCGGAGGGAGGCTTCGTTTTTTTCAGCTCTCATCTGATATTTCCCATTAAACTGCTGTAGTTGAAAGGCCATGTGTTTCTATGAATTTGCATTCCTTTGTCCCTAGCATTTAGGTTGAGCTAGAGTAAATGTTGTGTGGAATAGAGAGTGTAAATTGATACAACCTGTGAGAAGGGCCACTTGTTAATATGCATTAAAATTAAAAATGCAATTTCCTGGGCTGCAACTTTACTAAATACTTACCTTAAATTCACTTACAGATATGGTTGAATAAGATTTAACAGGTAAGTTCAGGAATGTTGACTACAGTAATGGCCAAAAGAAAAAAAAATCAAAGTGTTGTTCATCATTACTAACTGGATACTTTGGGTTCATTAAAACACTGTAATATTTGATCAAAAGATTTAAGTTAGAAAAATAAATAAATAAGATTTAAGTTAGTATTTATTTACAGGTTTATTCATTAATTTGTCTATAAACTTTAGGTTAAAAAGTATGTACAAGAAATGTATTCCACAACCAGGTGGTGGTAATACAGGCCTTTAATCCTAGCAAGGGAGGCAGAGGCAGGCGATCTCTGTGAGTTCAAGGCTAGCCTGGTCTACAAGAGCTAGTTCCAGGACAGGCTCCATAGCTACAGAGAAACCTTGTCTTGAAAAAAACCAAAAAACAAAACAAAACAAAAACAAAAACAAGAAACAAACACACACACATACACACACAAAAGAAATATATTCCAGTTATTACAGATCCAGTTCCTTTTTTCAAAAGACAAAATACCCAACTTGAGGACATGCCTTTGGAGCCCAACACCCAAATAAAAATCCAGGTGTAGGTGTGTGTGTGCCCGTAACCCCAGTGTGGGGTGCAGGTGGGGAGAAGAAGCAGGAGGATCCCTGGCGCATGCTGACTATCGGTCTTGCTCCCAGTGAGGAAACCCCTGTCTGAAAGGAATAGGGAAAATGACTGGATAGGACACTGGTGTGGGAGGTCCTTCTGTATATGTGTTGCTTTTATTGGTTAATGACTAAAGAAGCTGCTTTGCCCTGTGACAGGGCAGAATAGAGCTAGGTGGGAAAACTAAACTGAATGCTGAAAGAAAGTAGGTGGGAAAAATGTGACGCCATGTGGCTGCTGCCAAAGGAAGCAGATGCCTGGGAACTTTACCACTTGTAAACAGCGAGCCTCATGGTAAAATATAAAATAATAGAAATGGATTAATTTAAGATGGAAGAGCTAGCTAGCAATATACTTTTTGAGCCCTAGAGTCCAACTACCAATTAGGAGTCACCCCAAGTCACCCACTCTCACACCTCAATTGATGTAAAAGCAAAAGGATTTTAATTTTGCCTCTGGAGGGTCACTTAGAATTCAATAGCATTCAATGCCAAGGACCCTGAATGCCTGTTACAAGCCATTTTTAAAGCGAAACGCCATAGAAACAAGGGGGGGGCGACTGGAGGCAGTTTTCCAGCTATTAAGATTGGCTTATTCAGGGGGGGCTTCTAATAACAAGTGGTCTGAGCAAGGGCTGGAGAGCGGTTGCCAGATCAGGCAAGGCAATAGGGGACATCTGGGGATCATTCTGACTCCTTTCCAAGGACCGAGTCAAAACATTGGTGGACATCTGTGGGTTATCTTGTACCAATTCTAGGAATGGAGCTCTATTTGGAGAACATCCACAAGGACATAGGGAGATGGGAAGTTTCCAATATTTCAGTAAGTACATGTATCGTTGTTAGATTCGGGGGGGGGGAGCACTAAGGCACTTGCAGACCCTCAGAGAGGACCTTTTTCTCCAATGAAGACCCCAGAACCAGGACACTCTGAGACCACGCCACAGGATGCAATTAGCAAGAGGTTTATTGAGTAAACACAGGTACCTGTGGGCAGCAAAGTCTTTCGGAGGACTTTGCGCACCTGCTAACTGGAGGGCGAGCTTTTTATAGGGAAGAGCAAACAACAAGTTTACAGAATCAAAACAAAAGCATGGTTGATCAGAATCAAAACAAAAGCTTTCTTGATGTGCTATCTTATTGACATCCTGCCTTGCAGTCTCCCTATCTCAAGACATCCTGCTCTCTCAAGCACATGGGATGTTCTTACGAGAGCAGGCTGACTGCTGATCCGGAGAATTTTTTTTTAAAGCAAACAGGACATTCCCCCGGGAGCATGCTAGCTGCGGGTTTTGAGGAGGGGGTCTGTAGGGTCTTTCAGGGGGTCTGTGGGGTCTTTCAGGCACTAAGACTGAAAAGCGCTCAGAAATGACCTCAGAATTGTCTTAAAGTTCTACACACTTAAAATATTTCCAGTGTTTTAAATAATATAGTTTCTGTGTACTTATTTCGGGTCTAAGCAACTTGGAAGGATTGAAGAGCCTCAGCTAAAAGGACACCTATCAGGCAGGGTTTCTACTGCTGTGACAGAACATCATGACCAAAGAGCAAGCTGGGGAGGTCAGGGTTTATTTGGTTTACACTTCCACATCACTGTTCTTAATAGAAGGAAGTCAGAACAGGACCTCAGACCTGGCAGGCACCTGGAGACAGGAGCTGATGCAGAGGCCATGGAGAGGTACTGCTTATAGGTTTGCTCTCAAGGGCTTGCTCAGCCTGCTTTCTTACAGAACCAAGAACCACCAGCCCAGGACTGGAAGCACCCACAATGGACTGGGCCCACCCCCACCCATCACTAACTAAGAATGTCTTACAGCCTTGCCTACCACCTGACCTTAGGAAGGCATTTTCTTAATTGAGGTTCCCTCCGTTCAAATGACATCTTATGAAGCATGTATGACTATAAGCATGTAGAAAGATCTCCAAAATATATTTTAAAGTTAAAAAAGTAGATAGTCATGTAGGAGATACAGTGGGTTTTCTTGGGGACACAATTTAAATGTACCTCCCCCACTTTATTATCAATAAATATTGAGAGTAGACACATTTATTTTTTAATAAGTTCTCCCAGAGCCAACTGTGCATGTCTGAACCATTAAATTGTTTGAAACTTTGTATCCAAGTGAACCAAATCGGTTTCTTTAGAAATGAAAGCCAAAGCTTTCCTTCTTTTTTCAGTTCTTCCTGATCCCCAGGGCTGGTTCTTTCAACCCTGGGGTGCCACTTTCTGCTACTTTCTACACCTTTTCAGAAGTAAAACAGGAAAACACTGTTACATATTCAAGAAACGCTGAAAGGAATTTCAAATTGGGTTATTCAGTAAGTTTTAAAAAGCCCTCATATCTAATCTTCAGATAATTTCTGTGTAGAAAACATGGGTGCTTCTCTTCTGTGTACAACAACAGAAGTGCCTGTTCAGATCTGCTGTGCTGCCGGAGAATAGACTCCTTACTCACCGCCCACCTTGTTGTCTACAGCATGGTGATTATTATAATCACAGTTTTGCTACATGGACATGAAAGAGGAGTCAAATACAGCATGGGAATACAGAGGTACTTGTAAATGCTTATAAGTTATAAATGGAAGATTAAATATGACTCAAAATAACCATCTTCAATGTCCCCATCTATCCAGATTTTATTAGATAAAAGCTAGTCTCCCAAATATTATTCTTAAATTCTTTAGTTAGGTAGACAGTCCAGGCAGTCAGGAATAGTTATATGCCTGTAATTAAGCAGACTACCTAGTAAAATCTTTGTTTCTAATGGTCTTTACAGGATCCGTGGTGACATATGACATAGGAAAATTATCATATATGAATGCTCCTAGAACCTACAATGTACTTGGGTGTGTGCCTAACCCTTCCAAAAATATTTCTCAAGTGGTCAGATGGAATTCAGTTAAGTCACGTGGTGTGGTGGCCCACGCCTTTAATCCCAGCACTCAGGAGGCAGAGGCAGGCGGATCTCTGTGAGTTCAAGGCCAGCCTAAGCTACTTACAGGGTGAGTTCCTGGACAACTGGGCTATACAGATAAACCTTGTCTCAAAAAAACAAAACAAAAGGATCAGTTATACCTTTCTCACTAAAAGAAAAGAAAATATGAGCTGTGGCTTTTATTGTGGAGCTGGCTGGGGACAGAAGGGAAAGCATAGGGCAATCACTCAGAAGTAGAGAGCTAGTCAAGAGAGAATACAGAGGGAGACATCTAACCAGGGTTCCATGGTTTTTATCCTATATTCAGGAGGCAGAGACAGGCAGATCTCTGAGTTTGAGACCAGTCTGGTCTACAAAACATGTTCTAAGACAGCCAAGGCTACACAGAGAAACTCTGACTTAAAAAACCAAAATAATAATAATAGTGCTAATAATAAACAATAAAACAAAACAAACCAGGAAACAAGTTTATTCTAGTCTAAGCCTGTGCAGATTGACATCATTTCTGTTGAAAGTCCTTATGAACACTAACTGAAAATCCAAAACAAGAATGCCAGTTCCACTGGTTTGCCTGGAGAAAATCAGATGAGCCAGGTTCAATGGCATTTTTAAGCCCTTGCAAGAGACTGGGCTTTTGCTCTGGTCAAGGGGAGAAAGTGGAAGGATTATGCTGAGAGGGGGCTGTTAGGACTGAGGTAGAAACAGAGAAATCCTTAAGGAGACCACTGCAGTGACACAGAGAAACACCAAATATCACATTGATTTGGATTAAAAATACTTGACTTAAAAAAAACTTTTTCAAAGCCTCCTGTTTCATGAGGGCATTTAAACTTGGTGTTTAATGTATCTTTCAGAAGTTCTTTCTTGCAAACATTGATAGTGACTCTGCACTTAGGTTTTCTTTCTAACAATTCTAAATACGACAGGTTATCACTGCAGCCAGTGCTGGTTGTAAGCCATCTTCCCCTTCTTCTTCCCACCATGTTTTCTATTATTTACATTTAAACTTCAGCTGAAATTCTCCTGGCTTCCCAAGCTTTAATCCTATCTGGCATCTAACTCCCCTCAGAATTATTTGAAGCAAATGCCTAAGGACTTCAAAGAGCATTTCACAGCTAGATTTACTTGAGGGCGGTGCGAGGAGAGTAGCTAAGTCCCCTCCTTTCCAGGCAGAGGTGTGTAGGCAATGCGGTAGAGAGGAAGCACAGAAACTCATTTGCTGTTGTTATTTTGAAAAGGACTTAGTTCCCTTTAGAGTGTTTTTTATTTGGAAATCTGTTTTTTAAGGGGAGAATAGATTTGTATGGATTGAAATTTGATTCATGTTCTTGTTATTACTTTGTCCTTAAGACCATATGGGCAGATTTAGTTTAGCATAACACAGATGAGCATTTGGTTTACAAAGATTAATAAATCCTATCTTTAAATCATGTCTTTGAAAGATAAGCTTTTACCACACCAGTTCTCTAGAAAAGAACCCTCTGGTATTATTCTTGGCTTTGTTGTAATGCGAGAATGGATTATCATAATAAATTATGATTCTTTGTGAGAAAATATTATTGTTTGACAGGCAAAGCCATAAAAATCAATGCACAATCTGTTTCAGTAAAATAAATAAACTAGCAGTTTCTTTCCTTCTTCTGGTAGCAGAATGGGACACTGAGGTGAATACGGTGAGCAGTCACACAGAAGGTTTGCTTCCCCCCAGCTTTTTGTTACATATTCCTTGAGCCACATTCAGCTTCCTCTCACTATCCACCTTAATTAAAATTAAAGTTATGGTGTCATAAAAACAAAAACTCGGACTTTTGCATATTATATGTGAGCAATAAGAACACACAGATGCACGGTTGAGAGAAAATGTCAACAAAGGAAATTATGATAAAAAGGGCAATATCGCCTGGGGCAATGTACACCTTTAGTCCCAGCACTCGGGAAGCAGAGGCAGGTGGATCTCTGTGAGTTACAGGCCAGTCTAGTCTATAGAGTAAGTTCCAGGACAGCCAGAACAACACAGAGAAACCCTGTCTTGAAACCAACCAAACAAATACTAAAACCAATGACAACATGGACCTCTTCTAGTATTCCGAGGTAAAGCAGTCTGTGGCAAATAACTTTGATAGCCGTACCGACTGTTGTCCAAGTGTGATCTCTATGTTCCTGCCAATCCCCAAGACTCCTTCCTTGGGACCCTCTTTTGTCTTTCTCTGAAAATAACTTACCTTTGATGTGGCTAAACTTTGGCTAGTTGAGTAAATAATATGACCTGAGATCATTTAAAACTATGCATGTAGCCTGCTGTCTGCTGTGTGCTTAGCTGTTCAACTTTGACCTGTTTTTAAGACAACTGTATAGCCACCCTTACTGTGCTTCAAATTTCCCATGCAGTCAGCTTTTATAACCTAAAATAAAGGCACAAGTTTAAAATTAAACTATGTACACTTCCATGCCTTTGACTCAGAATAATGTATGCATGTTGTGGTAACCACATGCTGAAAGCAGTTAACAGGTTGAAAGCAACCTTAAAAAACAAATGTCTTATAAATGTTGGAAGCAACATATGGATATTTGTTGATGATGTCTGTGTGCAGTTTTGCGTGCTGTTCTGGGTCAGTAAAGTCACTTCCTTCCTTGTGAAATGCTGTTAAAGATCTGTGGAAACTTACCCCTCATTCCTTTCCTATACCATGCTTTATGTTATGTTCAATAAACAGAGAGCAAAGTCCTTTGTTAGGGACAGGTGACCGTCAGGACATATCAGAGACTATGGCAGACACCGACATGCTAGTAGCCACAGACTCCAGACATGCACAGGGAGAGCTCTGGAGAATTCAAATGTGGGCTCACTCGTGGTCTGAGCTGCCAGAAGCAAAGACCTGTATTTTGAGATCTGCGTTTTGTTTACAGCCATCTTAAGTTCACAAGTAAGATACTCACCTTTGTAGGCAAGTTCTGGACCTAGGACATTAGCCTAGTGAGACCTGCAGTCTTGAGGAAGGTTGTTTCCTAATTTGCTGAGAAATTGCCACACTGACATCCAAAGGGGTTGTACCAGTCATTCCCACCAGCAATGCAGAAGTGTTCCTTTTTCCCCACAACCTCTCCAGCATAAGTTGTCATCAGTGTTTTTTATCTTGGCCATTCTTATAGGTTTAAGATGGAATCTCAGAGTTATTTGATTTGCATTTCTCTGATGACTAAGGATGTTGAACATTTCCTTAAGTGTCTTTGGGCCATTTTAGATTCCTCTGTTGAGAGTTCTCTGTTTAGGTCTGTAACTCCATTTTTTTTATTGGATTATGTGTTCTTTTGGTGTCCAGTTTCTTGAATTCTTTGTATATTTTGGAGATCAGACCTCTGTCTGATGTGGGGTTGGTGAAGATCTTTTCCCATTCTTTTGGGAATGTTTGTTTGTTTCCCATTCTTTTGGGAATGTTTGTTTGTCTATCTGTTTGTTTTTCAAAACATGCTTTCTCTGTACATCCCTAGCTGTCCTGGGGCTCACTTTGTAGATCAAGCTGCCCTCAAACTCAGAGATGAGGTGGATTTTTAAAAATATTTACATAATAAGCCAATTACTTAAGAGAAATATGACAATACTTGCTAACAATAATAGAATTCAAATTCTCAGGCAAAACATGTATTTTAGAAAAGAAAAAAAGATTGAGACAGGAATACTCTGTGTAACAACCCTGTCTATCCTAGAACTCTCTTTGTAGACCAGACTGGCCTTGAACTCATAGAGATCCATCTGCCTCTGCCCCCCCTCCAGGAGGAACTAAAGGGATTAATACCATGCCTGGCATATTTTAGAAAATTTTTATTGTCTATGAAGTTAATAGGTTCTTAAAACTAAAATAATTTTGTGAGGAAATTGACATTGACAACAGCAGTGAGATATTTGAAAAGAAATATGAAAATTTTCAGCATGTGGGAGATCTGTGCAACCCAGTTAGCCAATAAAATCCAAATAAATAATGAATGCATTAATACTACAAAATTATCCACAGATAAAAGATCCAATCCAGCTGCAAGGTTAAGATATGGCAATAGTGTAGTGGATGAGAATGGTCCCTGTTGGTTGGACTGTTTAGGAAGGAGCAGGAGGTGTGAACCAGCTGAAGGGGGTACATCACTGGGCGTGGCCTTGGGGTCTCAAAGGCTGTCATCTATAGTGTGCTCTCTGCCTCTTGCTGTCAGATTCAGAGGGGAGAGCTCAGCTTTTCCTGTCACCATTCATTTACTCCGCCTTCATGGACTCTAACCCTCTGGAACCAGAAGTCAAATTAAAGGTTTTCTTTTTCAGGTTGTCTTGGGTCGTGGTGATTTGTCACAGCAATAGAAAGGGAACTAAGGCAGATGGGACTGAGTAAATCAGCCTTGCTGATACGGTTTTGGGTGCCACAATGTAACTGATCTTTATGAAATTACCATTCATTGAGTTTTGACATTGTATCAAAGCAAATCTAATGACATACTAATCCATAAAGCATATAAATGACTGACTAACACAGAAATTTCTTTCCACTGAAAATGAGGGATTTGTAAGAGGCATTAAGAAAGCGACCCTATTGTCCATAGCATCAAAATAATCAAATGCTTAGGACCACGATCAGCTTAGGACTTGTACAGTGAAGCACTGTAAAATAGTGCTGATGGAAATGAGATGATTTCTAAATAAATGGGAAGACAGTAGGTTGACAGATTTAAGATCACTAAGGAAGTATTACTTTTAAAAGGTACAGATTCGATATAATCCTTGTTAAAATCGCAATGGCAATTTTTGCTAATTTTTAAAATGGATTGATTTTGTTATTTGACACTTTCATAATAGAGTGCATTCTGATTACCCTCCCAGCGCCCTTCATAGCTCCTTCCCATCCCTTTGACCTGTCCTGTGATCCTCTGATGGCTGCAGAGACTCACAACTGGTCAGGGTCCGAGTGACTGTTGAATGCTCAGCCATGGCGGGAGACGTCTGCTTCACCCCCTCCAAAACTCAGGGCATGTGGTAGAAGAGGGAGGAGGAGAACATAAGAGATGAGGGAGAAGAGGAGTGTGAGAAAGAGTAGCTTTATTGCTGTCCCTCTTGGAGGCTCGTGATCTGGAAGACGTCCAAGTAGGCAAGGAAGTAATTCTTGGAGCTTAAATAGGAGGCAAAGCTTTGCCTTGTACTGTCTGAGACATGGCATAGCATGTTCATGATTGAAAATGAATGTGGGCAGCTGAGCAGTGGTGATGCATGCCTTTAAGCTCAGTACTCAGGAGGCAGAGGCAAGTGGATCTCTTTGAGTTCTATACCAACCTGGTCCACATAGTGAATTTTGGGATAGTCAGGGCTACATAGAGAGACCTTGTCTCCAAGAAGCAAAAAACAAAAACAAAACCAAGCAACCAACCAAACCACAACAGCAACAACAAAAAGAAAATGAATGTGAGGAACTGGAGCCAGAGCTTAGCGGTCGAAAGTATTGTTGCTCATGCCAAGGACCTGGGTTCAGTTCCCAGCTCACGTGATGGCTCCCGAACATCTGTACCTTGTGTCCCAAGGGATGTAATGCCCTCTTCCAACCTCCGTGGGCCCTGTGCCTTGGAGCAATAATACATGCAGACAAAACAATTCATACACATAAGTACATTTAGATTTTTTTTTAAAAGGAAATGAATATGGTGCATGGGATCTCCCCAAGATCTATGCTATCATGAAGGACAGTGACTAAATGAGCTGGTTGGTAAGAAAGAACAAAGCTATAGAGTTAATGAAATAGACTAACTACTTAGGTATTCAGTGGCACTTCCTTAGGTTAGTCTTTGACTCAATATGAACAAGAAACTTCCTCTGTAACACCAAGGATGTCTCTGACCCTTGTCTCCAATTTAGAAAGATATAGAGATCATTCTATTTCCTAGAGATTGTCCAGAACTAAGTGCTATGTGACTCTCTGTGTGTGTGTGTGTGTGTGTGTGTGTGTGTGTGTGTGTGTGTGTGTATTGCCCCGAATAGTTCTACTTATTGGGTGGAATAGATTATCACTTACAGCCTGGCATTCATCAGTATTGCTGCCCAGATTTTCTCAGTGCAACAGGAGGCAACTGCAGTTATCTCTCTGTGTGAGCAGGCCAGTTGTCTGAGTATCAGCACTGCTTGGGGCTGCTGAGTTCTAGAATAGGGATAATGCTTGTTCATCTTTTATCCCATTTACAACACTATCTTTCAACTTGGTTGTACAGGAACCCGTGGGAAGATTATTTTTCTGTCTTAGTTCAGCCCATTCAGCCTGTCTTCCCATTCCAACTTCCCCTCTCTCTTCCACACTGTTTGTGTGATTAGCTAACTTCTAATTGGTTGATTTTTTTTTTATATTTACAACACTGGCCTTTGTCCTTGGACCCCAGAGGGGACAAGATGTCTCTGATTAGAGTCTGAAAGAGCTGGCAGAGATCAGATGTGCCACGGAGCCACCTTGTCTCACTCACTTCTGCTCCACTTGCCCCCAGTCACCTCCCTCTGATCCTCTCCTCCCACTATGGCCACAAAACCTGCCTTGGGGCTCCAAAGTACTAGAAACAGGGAGCGGGGCACCTCATTGGCATCACCAATTTGAGAAGTACAGTTGGTCTTCATCTTTCCACTAGCAGGACTATTCTTTTACTATAATTTTAAATAAAAAAGGGATTCCTGTAAAGATTATCATGCTTACTGCTAAGTTTAGTCCCACACAAGAGCTGGCATTTGAGTACAGGCAACTATAAACGTTTTCCCATAACTAGTGGGATGCTGAGACATTAACTGATTCATGTGTTACAGAATCATTTAAATACAATAAGGTAAATAAAATAATTTTAAAAATTAAGCATAATTTCTTTCTCCTGAGTGATGATGGCAATGAATAGACCATCATTTTAAATTATTGGGAAAATGAGGCGTTGGTTTGACCCACATGGAATTGTCATTATCTACCAGTTTTGACATTTTGTGAGTATAGGAAAATATAAGTTTCAAGACTTGTCTTAATGTTGTTTCAAAGTTTTTATTATGATATTTCCTTTTCAATTTTAATTTTTTCTTTCCCATGGTTTTCAGTTACTGCACACTGCCAGTAGAGGGCGATGATTGCCTTGTGAGCTCACGGGAAAATATAAAACATCCGCACACGCATCTGGTTATAATTTCCCTCTCCTGCTCTCCGCTTGAGCAATTCAACTTGATGTTGCATGGTTCCTTTCTCTTTTCTTTTACTCTATATGGTGGCAGAAACAGCACAAAAAGATGAATACTTTCTGTACCTTTCAAATCCCTCACAGCGGCAGCTTTCACATGCTATCCTATTGATACTGCATTTGGCAGTGGATAAAGGCACACAGTTTAAGTCTACTCATAATTGGTTTTATTTGGGTAAGATTTTCTTCTGAACTAGTGACCACCCGTGATTTTATAATTATCAGAATTTAGCTAGCTCAGCACTTCTTGTAGGAATTAGTCACAATCTACTCTCTCACTTTTGGAAGAAAAGCACAAAAGGGAAGGCAAAAGAAAAACCAGAGTCTTTAGGGAGCTCTGGTTTGTTCGGGATTATGCCCTCGGCTTGCAGCGAGCAAGTCTGGGCTGAGTTTGCCTGCATGGCCTTCTTCCAAACACAGCCATAATCATCTTTTTTCTTTCTCTGAACTTTACAAGGAGGGACAATTAATGAACTTCTCTTTTTGAAAAATTAAGGCCCGTCTAGTGTATGTTTCCTGACAGGATCTGTCGTGTAACACGGGCAGACAGCACAACGGAACCCCGCAGCGCTCTCTTTCCAGGAGTTTCAACAGGAACACCCCGAGATCAGTTCCATGTTCCATGAACCAGGTACCTACATGTAAGGCATGAACTTTACAGGACTCTGCATATTGCCTACATACCACCAGTCACCCTTTCTTCCTTTAGGGCTTGGTTTTCCCACCCGTGCAGGAGCAGACAGTGGAATCTTTGTTTCTAGGGGTTTTGTTTGCTTTCAGTCACTGTTAAAGCAAACATTACCTCAGATCAGAGAAATCCTTGGTAGAGTGCAGGGGTCTCGGGAGAGCGGTTTGTACTCAGCTCTGATTCTCTGGTGTGGCCTGCTGAGGACAGTTTAATTGCAGCGCCCCGTGCAGATCAGATAGATCTGCCCTGGGTCTTGAAGAGGTAAACTTTGTCACTTCTGGAGGTAGATGCAAAGGAGAAGGACGGAAGAGAAGCTTGTCCTCTCTTACTACACATAGCCTGCTCTCCCTTATAAAAACAAGACTTAAGAGCCTGTAGTGTCTCCTCAGGCAGAGTCGCGCTTATACTTAACTGAGTTAAGTGTTAAGTCAACTTCACACAGTGTAGATGAGCTGCGCTCTGGACTTAAGCCGGTGATAATCAGTAAATTGAAAACTAGACTCATTTTGTGACCCGCTGTATCAGAAACAAATGATTATTAAAAAATTGCATTTTAAAACAGGAAGGTTCATTTTATAATTTTACATTTGTTGAGTGAAGAGTGTATTGTTTATCGGTAATGACTGGTGGAAATATTTACTATGTAACTTGCTAATTCTGCTACTTGTTAATTTTGTTTCAGGATGGGATATATAAAAATGGAATTGAAAGAATCCTATATCAAAGATTTAGACATTTTATTGTTTATGAAAATGTTTCCCTCCCCCCTCCACATCCCTATGTAAGCTGTTGCAAAGGAGCTGTACTATTTAGAGTCCATGCTTGATGCGCTTTTTGCAGCACATGGAAGGTTTCTGGAAAGCGTAGTTGTCTTTTACTATATCACGAAGAATGCAAACACAAACTTGTTTCTAGGTAATTATGCAAAGTAGAAGCCTGGTATCTGTCCTCAAGGAGAAAGCACAGGCAGAAATCATAACCTTGATCCAACTGGAACTCGACATCAGGAGCGAAGGATTTCTTAGTCTCATCCCCCAACCTCAGTAACGGATTTCAAGACCTTCAATATTGATTCAAGAGAATGAATGGCTGAGTCACTGCAGAGGGACCGTGACAAGTGGACAAATGCTACCATGGTGACGTTTTGATATGCAGTATGCTTAGTGAGCCTTGATGGTTTCCTACCCCTGCCATTGAAGCAGAGACAAGCCTGGTATGTGCCACCCAGCAAGCCTGAGCAGAGGCAAGCTGGAGGAACCATTTAGCCAGCTCTTCTTGGGGGATTAAACATTCCATATACATTTCTGCCGGATTCATGGGAAATTCAGTTTTAAACATGAGAAAACCTCAGAAATTTGCTTCTAGTTAAGAAATAAAAACGTTTCTTTAAAAGTCTCCAACAGCATTTTCTGAAAATGTTTTCTAAAATGGCTGCTTGCGGACAAATGTGTGTTTTAGCTTGAAAAGCAAAAACGTGAACTATATTTCATAGGATGTAAACCATTCATCTACTCCTTTGGTGACTAGGATAGTAAAATCTCACACGCTGCAAGTAGTAAAATAAAAGGAAATTTGCAATTGGTCACTACTGTAGGTGTGCGAGGTAGACTTGAGGACATTTTTAGGCATGTGCACGTGGCTGTTGCTTGAGCATACTTTCCAACTACATTCTAAATATTTATCTTTATACCACAGGCAAGTGTCATTCTCACTCACCATGAAAGAAACGTCCCAAGAGAGATCAAAATGCAGAGGACAAATGGCCATGCGGTGTCAGCCCCAAATGATACATTTACCACAGAATTTAATACCTTTAAAAACGGCATTTCTCAAAGTTTATTTTGTGTAATAGGAACAGGCTAGAAAGAAGTTTCTGTGATCAAATGAATTTATAAACATTTTTGTTTGTTTTTTGAGGCAGGGTTTCTCTGTTGTTGTTGTTTTTTTATTGATTTTTATTGAGCTCTACATTTTTCTCTGCTCCCCTCCCTGCCTCTCCCCTCCCCTTCAACCCTCTCCCAAGGTCCCCATGCTCCCAATTTACTCAGGAGATCTTGTCTTTTTCTACTTCCTATGTTGATTAGACCTATGTAAGTCTCTCTTCATGTCCTCATTGTTGCCTAAGTTCTCTGGGATTGTGATTTGTAGGCTGGTTTTCTTTGCTTTATGTTTAAAAACCACTTATGAGTGAGCATATGTGATAATTGTTTTTCTGTGTCTGGACTACCTCACTCAAAATGATATTTTTTAGTTCCATCCATTTTCCTGCAAAATTCAAGATGTCCTAGAAGTCATTCTGTAGACTAGGCTGGCCTCGAACTCAGAGATCCGCCTGCCTCTGCCTCCTAAGTACACCACCACCCAGCTTGATAAACAATTTTAAACTGGCCTATTTTCTATAATGCTCAGGTCCCTTAATATTTCATTGCACTTAGTGATGCCACATATGTGATCTTTCCTTTGCACTTTGGGGGACTGAATCTATAATAATATTTTTTTGAAATACTGAGGCAAATCCTTTGCTTGAGTGGTTTTAATTCAGTGTGGTTTGAACATCCATTGGAATTCCTGTCTGTAGCTTTTTCTATATGTATATTATACATCCTATGTTAAATTTATACTGGTAAGCTCTATGTCAGGAGTCTCTAAAGGACAGGACTGATATAATGAGTAGATATGCACGCCCACATGGAGATATCGTTTATTAGACTGTCTTACAGGCTTCTCCACCAGCACTGCATTCAAGCGGAACTGGGAGTCAGGCTTTGTCTTCAGAATGTCAACACCCTCCCAACACCCTCCTTCCTCACACCTCCTTCCACAACCCTACTGGTCCTCTTTCCCTCCCTCCCACCCTCACTCCTGTCCTCTTTCCTTGTTAATGTAGGACACAAACAACAAAGTCTGTGAAGGTTGTAAATAGTGGTTCAGGCTTAGAAAAACGTTCCAGTGGTGGGATCCGCCCATGTGAAGATCTCCAGTGTCAAACAGAGGGCAACCCTGCGCAAAGGCACGGAGGAAGAGTGATTAGGCTGTGTGCTGTGCACGCTGCGAAACAATGGAAAAGGAGGTGGTGGGCTGGAGTTCAGGGCACAGAAGCGTGCAGGGCCTTGGGTTCATGTCAAGGGTGTGGACGGAAGTACAGTGGTCTGGTGCTGATTGTCACAGCAGTCCCATGCGTGGCTTGTTCCTTCCAGGCAGATAATGAGCTTCTAGAAAAAACAATATACTTCTTCTCATTTAGAACATGGGCTATGGTTTGGATTTTAGATGTCCCCTAAGACCCATGTGGCAATGGCTTGGTCCCGAGAGTGGCGTTTTCAGGAGGTGAGAGAATCTTTGCGAGGGGCTATAGGGTCTCCTTGGGTCACTGGAAATGTATCCGAAGGGTAAGCTCACTGAACTATTCTCCTTCTCCTTTGTTCTCTGGGTCTGCTGTAGACTTTTCTTTTTGCTGTGTGCTACCTCAACTTAGATCCAAAACCATGTGGTCAACAGATCATTGTAGGGAACCTCGAAAAAATTGAGCCAAAAGAAAACTTTTCTTTGTCAGTTGTCCAGCTCAGTTGTTTTCTTGCAGTGATGAAGAGCTGTCTGACACAGTGACTCTAACTTTGTGGGCTGCTAAGGTTGGTTTTGCTTTTGTTATCACATTCTGATTTTGAAGTGACTGAATTTTCACCTTTGCATTTCAAGAATGCAAAGCCCAATATATTCAGCACTGTATCCCTGAATGCTCTTTTCCCACAGTGCCTTCCAATTTCTTCTGTATCCAAAATTCTCAATCATTACCGTTAGCGACTCACTCAGTTTCCTCAAGTAAAGGGGTTAGGAGAACACATTTTCACTTCACTGCTAGAAAAATGTCACTCCCAGAGAAAATATGCAAGTTGTGTTTAACGACATAAGACTTGGTGACACAAGGACTAAGAATATTTGACCTACAGGGACCAAGTCTGAGACATTTTAAATAACTAGCAACGCAAACCAGGCCAAAAACAGTTTTCTAATTTTACTATTATGTTTTGCGTTATGATTTTCTGGATAGCAGTCACTGTTTTAAACCTGTGTTTTCTGAAATTCTATGCTGCAGAATTTGAGTAAGCATTCCTATAAGTGTCTACGGCATTTACTGCTTCCAGAAGCAGCTCATAATACATTAGTATCCCAGGATCACAGTTAGTTACTTAAAGTTTATTCTGTTTAGATTAATTGGGAAGGGCACTGAGGATCCTCGACTTGTCTTTCTTTATATTTTACTTAGCCACTCAAATTGTTCTTAATTTAAGTTTGCTTCTCTCATTATAAAGTGGAGGCAGAGGGTTGGACTCAGCCTCACTGGTTTGAGCCTTTCTATGCACGGAGCTGAATTTGTTCTAACAACGCCTGTGGCTATTCGGACACTAGGGCTTTCGTGTGTGTGTGTGTGTGTGTGTGTGTGTGTGTGTGTGTGTGTGTGTGTGTGTGTGTTGGGGGGCTGGGGGAGAAAATAACGAATTTTAAAAACTATGTGCCCCTAGTGCTGTAGAGATGCAGTTCAGACACCACCTGGTTCCTTTACTCCTTAAAGCAATGAGGTGAGGGCGAATACAGCAGTTTTTATGAGATGCGGCCCTTGTAATGGACGCAGAGATACATACAGCCTTCATTGCTAATAATTCACCACTGAATGCCCAGAGTGAACATTTGAAGGCTTCAATCAATGGTGAAAGAAACATCCTTTTAGGTAGGGCACGAGACTGGGCAAGCACTATTCTCCCTGGAAAGCAGTCTGGGGATAGTTTACAGAGGCTTGGCAGCACGGGGTGCGGCTGCTCAGTGACGGGTCCTTGTGCCCTGGGAACAACTATAAAGTTAAGGGCCCTAGGATGTATGGGGCGAGCGTAGCGCTCCTGCGCTCAGGCAGGTCAGCGTCTGCGCCCACTGCTGGAAGAGTCCATTAACGATGGCCAAGGCGGGGAGTTCCAAAGCCAGAGTGCGACCTGGCTGCCCGCTGCGCAGAGGAGGGCGCACAGCCACCCCCGCTCGAACGATCAGGTGAGTCCAGCCGCGGGACGAAGTCCTATTGGAGCACAGGAATGGGGGGGGGGGGGTGGGAGGGTCGGGGCGGTGAAGCCTTAAACCAGAGGGACTGGGCGGGAGAGGATTAGTGGCAGAGGACGGGACCCTGCAGAGGGGTAGCACGGGCTGTGAAGGGAGCCCCGGCGCAGGCGGGGACCGGAGGGCGCGCAGATGTCGGTAACCCCAGAGCCAGGTAGAATATGACTTGGCGTTGGTGCTGCAAGAATCCAGTGGGTCGGAGAGCGCGACAGCATCCCATAGGCTGTTCCCGGGCAGCGCCTGCTGCACCTGTTGCTGGAGGTGGGAGAGCGGGCGGCACGGAGGGCGGGAGAGCTGGGGCCGGCCGCGGGTAACGGGACAATTGCCCAGTGCCTGCCATCCACATAAGGCGGAGGCTTTGCATAACCATCTCCAAAACTGCCATCTCAGAGAAAGGGAGCCTGGGATGAGCAGGGTAAAGTTTCCATCTTTCCCTTTCTGCTCACTTGAAACCTAAACTCTAGTTTTAAAGTTGGCCTGGAAAAATAATTGGCTCAGAACTTCAGGGGGTCGATAAAACTTATTCATGGGAAGGCTGAGGTAAATTTAAGGAGGCTTGTTAATGTTCAAGATACTGCGTTAGGAAATTTCAGAAAAATACATTATTGTCAAGGAGTCAGAAATTAGGTTAAAGTGTAAAAATGACACATGAGGAGAGGTATATACACATATCTTTACATTTTAAATTGTAAAAATGACACACGAGGAGAGGTATATACACATATCTTTACATTTTAAATTGTAAAAATGACACATGAGTAGAGGTATATACACATATCTTTACATTTTAAATTGTAAAAATGACACATGAGTAGAGCTATATGCACATATCTTTACATTTTAAATTGCCTGAACTATTTTGGATTTTTTATTGGGAAAATGACTTTAAAGTGCAACATTAAGTTGTATGAACTTGTGTATGCTAGTCATTGTACAAAATCTGTGGTCTTCTTTTTAAAGTGTACACGATGTGCTTATAAGTAAACTGCACATTCTTAGAAACTGCTCTTAAGATTTTATTTTGGATAGGAAAAGCTTAACATATATCTTAGCTGGTTTAGCACCGCTTAAAAACGTCCTGCGAGAGTTCCGACCACCTTCTGTTTCTGAAGTGAACCTTCTCCCTTTGTGTCATTTATCAAAAGAACGACATCAAAGAAATAGAGAAAAAGACATCAAGAAGAAAAGTAGAAAGTAGATCTTTACCAGGATAGCGCTCCCAGAGTTTAATTCTGGGTGGTTTCCTAGGCTAAGTAGTGAACTCTTACCCTTCTACAAACGCGTTCTGAGCTGTTAAAATGTGCACGTGTGATTAGCCACTACATCCTGATGCTGCCATAATTCACGATCACTGTGGACATAGAAACCATGAAAGCTTTCTGGAGCTTGCTTTCGTCACTTACAGTAAAGCTATTGGATTAGGTGATTGCAAGGATTTAGTCCAGCTAAACATTACATCGCTCTAGAGTGTATCTTAAAAAAAAAGCCACGCAAAATATGATTGAATGATCATATTTCCATGATGGATATATATCTATATGTCTTTATTGACATTAAAATTCCATAGAGACAGTAAGTAATGGGCTCAGTGAAGTCCTTTATAAAGACCTTACTGGACATATCACTATCATAAACTGGAAAATATTATCCTATTTCCTAAACAATGCCACTGAGGCTGGGAAATTTCAAGATTCCTGCTTCAAATGGCCAGTTACTAAGAGCTAATCAATGGTCTTTCTTGAGTAGTTTTCACATCTGCATTATGCTGAAGATTAGGAACAGAAGCTTAATGCCTATAGACTGGAGAAATCTGACTGTCCTGTGTGTCCACACGGGACAAAGGCTAACCATGTGAGCACATCCCATCTTGACGCCGTCAGATGTAGGAGTAATGAGTTAGTTAGCATCCACACCAGTTAAGAAAATAATTTAGTTTTATGCTATTGGATTCCTATTGTATTTAATGTCATAGAATAATAATATGAGATATTATTTGGGGTACAACTGTTCTTGCAGAAATAAAAAATACTTGTTAGAAGTGATGTGACAGACTAGAGGGTCATGTTACACCAGATAGTGTCAGCTGCCTTTCCCCTTGGAGGTGCCATGCTCAAGACAATGGGGGACACTGTGTTCTGAGAGAAGGGGAGTCAGCAGCTAGTTGGGACCAAAGGCTTTGTTTACATTCCCATGATGAACGGCAATCCTGTGTGGCGTTTGCCCTGTGTACTCAATTGGCCAGGAATACTACTATGCTCTTTACATAGATTCACTTCATAATTAGCCACAAATTATGATTCTGACTTCCATGGAAGTAACTAAGGCAGAAACATCTACGTCATGGGAGAAGTTCCCCACCTTATAAAGTACTTTCTTGTCTTATCTCTGTGGGAGACACAGATGAACTTCTGAAGTACCAAGAAAAGCCATAGAGCCAAACTGGACGAACTTCTTTTTATTTATGTGATGAAAGTGGGACTTAGGAGAGTTGAGAACCAGTTAAGGCCAAACGTTCTCTTCACTTTGGCCAACAGAGTGGTCCCTTCTGTAAACTGATGCCTCAGTGTGTCACTCACAGATGGCAATCCATGCATGCCCTTTTAATATTGATGCCCTTTTATCAAAAACGCCAAGGTTGTGCCAATTAGAAAGAAAAACTTTTAAGCACAGCACCTGTTGTCCCTTCTCTAGTTTAGGGGTGGAAATTGTTCATCGGCTGAGACGATGCCCTGCTATCTGTTTGTGTTTCTGTTGGGAGTAGGAAACACCCAGGGTAGAGTCACAGTTCTTACTTCCTGAAGGGTGGCTCGAGGACTCAGATGCTGCAGGTGGGCTGAGCTCTGTACATAACTTCGTTAGGTTTTGAAATGGTCAAGACCATGTAAAATCACGTGGGAAGTTCAGACAGTGTAATGAATAAAAGTCCCCATAGCCTCCCTCATCTGAGCACTGGAGAAAGCTACCCAGAGAGACAGCCTTCCCCAACTCGGTTGACTCAGTGAAAGCTCGATAATTTATTGAAACCATTCATGGTCTAAAGTTAAATTCAGTCTTAGTATTCTGTTATTCCCATGAAGTTCAGATATATAAATAAAAGTATTGGTTGAAAAATGAAGATAAGCGTATTACCATCAAACAGCGGAGAATGAAGCAATACAGGAAATCGATTTCTCAATCTGGAAGCACAGGCGACATCACTGTATATAGGGAGGGCTCCCCCTAAACTGGGTTGTCAGGCCACACAGGAGGGAAGCCCCAGCACTGCAGCTCATGCTTGATGGTGGTGTAGCAGGGACGGGTGGGAGCACAAAGGCTGTTTTGGGTGTCCACTGTGACACACTATCCACTTTAGAATGTGCTGGAGCAAGTCACTCCCCCAGCTGCTGGGCAGGTGGTCAGAGGCCTTTTCTTGTGCACTCAGGCAGAAGTCTGGCTGTACCTCAAAGAGAGGGCAGGATGCTTACAGGACGTTTCTCACTCACTCTTAATGACTCTGAATGCCTAGAGTGAACCATTTAAACAGTAGGGAAATATTGTCCATTGGAGTAACTGTTCATACATGAACTTTGGAAATAATACAAAATTATTAGCTTATAAAAGAAAGCTGAATTGTCTTGAAGAGAGTCAGTGAGAGCACTCTCCCTCTACATGCGAGTGTAATTACACTGAAAACGGTTTCTAAAGATATTCATTGTATGAATCTCATGAATTTGTTTTTCAAAACTTTTCCTGAGGTGATTTTTTTTTTGGTTTATGCCATCTACTTGAGCATAGAGTCCTTTCATGTTTTCTGTTAGGGCTTCCCATGGATTTGAGCCAATGGACTCTTCACATCTTGGCACATGGACATTATTCGAGGTGCTGGGAGAGGCTCAGCAAATTTCCCACATCGTAAGGGTTATGGAAAAAGCTATCTTTATGAATAGGTTTCAAATAATTCTCAGCAAGCCGAGGGGACAGACGTGGAGTAAAAATGCATTTCATTCTCTGAAGCACAAGGTCCCCTGTCTGTCTTTAGTTCCCCTGAAAGGCAATTAGCATTTCAACTAGCCCATTTGGTTACAGGCACTGAAGTAGTTGGTTTGCAATTTGCTTCTCTCTGTCTGAGGCCTCTGAGTGCTAGCTCTTATATAATCCTCTCCAAGTAGCTGCCTCTCCAGCATAGTTTTTGTTGCTGCTTCTAAATCCTTAACCAGCCCAATGCCATAGGGCAAGGAAAATTAAATGTCAAGCTAATGAGGGGATAATTATAATTATAAATAGCCATCTTTACATGTGGCATAGGTTGAAAGATATAAAATAGCTTTATATAAAGTGTAACTGTAAAAAGGCACTTGTGTGTCATTATTAGTAGTTTATTTCTGCATGCAATGTCCACCACAAATAAAGGGGATATAACTGCCTTTAATGAGCTAAGATGACACAAAGTTAACAATGAAGAAGCATTTTTTAATACTAACTTTACTTCTTTATGAAAGAGTGATATTCCACAAAGGGAGATGAGTTAAAGGGGAAAATATTCTTAAATGTTCTAATGAGCGAGGGAGTGCTCTGAGGACGATTTTGGGAAATTGTAAGGTTCTATGTCTTCATGCTAACTGAAAATAGAATTTTGTTAGCTTCTTTAGTAATGAATTTTGATAATTGTGTACTATTATGCTTCACCTATATCCACACACCCCTCTGCAGGAAACACTGCATTTATCTGTAACATGAAGGGTTGGCTTGTGGGGTTTCTGTCCTCCCACCAGGTCCTACAGCCGGCAAGTCCCAAAGAAAATCACACGGAGAGTCTACATTAGGTTATAAACTGATTGGCCCGTTAGCTCAGACTTTGTGTTAGCTCTTATACTGTATATTACCCCATTATCCTTAACTATGTTAGCCACATGGCTCGGTACCTTTCTTAGCCTAGTAGATTACATCTTGCTTCTCAGTGATCTGGGCAGGAATGGAAGGAATGGGCTTCCTCCTTCCCAGAATTCTCCTGTTCTCATCACCCTACCTCTACTTCCTGTCTGGTTGACCCGCCGATACTTCCTGCCTGGCCAATCAGCATTTATTTAAAACATTATTGACAGAATACAGACAATTCTCCCACACCATTTATTGTAATCCTTTTGCAAGGATGATTGAGCCGATGGTAGCCTTAAATTCGAGTCACGGGACAGCAGTTTGGTGTTGCTCATTTTTTCATGAGCCACTGCTTTCACATGTTTGCCCTTATGCAGATTATTTGAAAATAAAACAATGTATGTAATCCTCAGATATTGACCAGCTGAAAGAAGACGTGAGAGAACTGTTTTAGATAGAATCCTCGCAGACCATTAGGGCAAGTTTGGGAAACTCCATAGGTAGCTACCCATTCTCTGCATTGTTAATCTGTGCTCACAGTGCTCATTGTGCAGCTACCCTTAGAGCTTTAGCATGAGATTCAGCTAATTCCCACTGCTGATGAGTGGGTGTGGCGTGAAGAGGGCTCACAAGGTATCTGAAGACTGGTTAAATACACTTGGAGTGTGGCTAGAAAAAGTGTGACAGAGGAGAGGGTGCTGACAGGTCAAGCAATGGGCTTGGGAGTACCTCAGATCAAAGGCACAAGGAAGAAGCATCTAGGCCTTTTCCCAAACAAGTTATTTTCACCTTACTCGAATTGGTGATGGAAGCACAGGGGACAGAGGGAAGCACACATTTCTCTTTCAAACATTGAGATATAATTTATAGTGATGATGTTTTGTGTCTTGTCTCTGTCACTTAGCATGTTTTTAATGAGTCACCATGTCCCTGAACTTTTTATTTTATTGACAAATGATACTTTATTGTATGAATATAGCTTTCATTTATCATTTATCAATTGATGGGTAATTTTACAATCTCTGTTTTGTGACTATCATAGTGCTGTGTAATATCTGTGTGGCAGCTTTTTGTATGTATGTCAGGATATATATGTTTAAATTTTATGGTGATATACTTATGAGTGGTATGTCTTGATTGTTGATTGGCCTATGTCTTACTCTTTGAAGAACTGTTGGCAGTTTTCAAGGTGTGTGCATGCCACTTTGCATTTATTCTTTTCAGCAGTGTATGAATGTATTAATATTTATTTCCTCAATCCATACTAAAAGGTTTTCTTTTTATTTTAGCCATCCTCCTAGGTGTAAAGAATGATTTCTTTGCTGTTTTGATAGTTTCCCAGATTAAGAGTGATTTTTTTTCATGTGGTTCATATGTTCTTTGGGGAACTATTTTTATTGGGTCTTTTGCTATTTACAAATTGGTTATTTGGTTATTTTTGTTGAATTGTAGAAACTGTTAGAGAATTCTGGGAAGAATTTTATACCAGACATGGCACTTGTGAATATTTCTGTCACTGTACAGATTTTTTTAATTGATATTTATTGAGCTCTACCTTTTTCTCTGCTCCCCTCCCTGTCTTTCCCCTCCCCTTCAACCATCACCCAAGGTCTCCATGCTCCCAATTTACTCAGGAGATCTTGTCTTTTTCTACTTCCCATGTAGATTAGATCTATGTATGTCTCTCTTAGGGTCCTCATTGTTGTCTAGGTTCTCTGGGATTGTGATTTTTTTAATTTTCTTGTTAGTATCCTTGTCCTTTGGGAGCTGGGGAGGGACCTAAAGCATTGATGGGCTCATTTATATACATCTTAGTTTCTTGTGCCTTGTTATCGCTTCTATAAACCGTTCCCTTATCCAAGGCCACAGAGATTGATTACAAGGGCTTTCACTTCAGTTTTATAGTTTTACTTCTCACGTCTTATTACAGTTTCTTGTTAGATATTTTTTATGTGGCATGAATTTGGGGTCTAACTACCTTCATTTCCATCTGGGTGTGCAGTGTCTACACACAATTTGTTGACAAGATTATGATTTTGTCCTCCTAAAAAAAGTATTTAAGAAACTTAGCTGTGACATTGTACTGTGTAACCTACTCATGTTTAATGTGATTATTGATATGACGGGGTTAGTGCCGTCACCTTTCCTTGCCTGTTCCCCTTCTACTGCCTCTAATTTTCCAAAGGTATTTTTCCAGAAGTGTCTTAGTCTCCTGGTTGCTCCCTTTGATATGTTGTTTTCATTTATTTTGTTGGTTGCCCTAGGCATAACCTTTTAACAATCAAATTCAGTTATTTTTTTTTAAATTTATTTATTTATTATGTATACAATATTCTGTCTGCATGTATG
>NC_022021.1:17731351-17733421 GCF_000317375.1 Microtus ochrogaster
CTTGTCTCTCTGAGGCGTCTGCCCCTGAGAGGAGAGCTGTCGAGTCTCTGAGCTCACTTCCTCTTCCTCCCAGAGTTCTGTTCTGTTTACTCCTCCCATCTACGTTCTAACCTATCAGGGCAAGCAGCTTCTTTATTTAATCAACCAATGACCTTCCTCCATCACCATCTCTCCAGCCCCTCAAATTCAGTTATTAAACTAAGTGTGTTCAGAACCCTACATTCAACCTTAAGCACTGAAAAGGACAAAACCACAAACAAAACAAAGAAACCTCTGACCCCAAATGAAGAAACCAACACAAACCCACCACCTCCAAACCCATGTTTTTTTTCTATGCTATATATATGGTGGTGTGGATTTTATATATTTCTGTCTTGGGAACTTCACTAGTATGTCTTAATTTTTCATATAGATTGAAACAACTTTCCAGTTCCCCTAAAGTTTACTCTGAAAAACCTCCTTTCTTGAAAGGAAGGTTATGAGAAGCGTATACTTATAGTTTTTGTTCATCTGTCAATGTCTTAATTTCATCTTCAATTTTGAATGCTATTTCTCCTTCTCGATTTCCTTATAAGTTCTTGATGGTCTGTTTCTTACAGCACTTTGAATTCATTAGCATTGGTTTTTCGTGAGAAGACAGATGTGAGTGACTACAGGCTTCTTCCTGCTTTCCAGAGCTTCTCTTTTGCCAGCTTATTAGTTTTCAAGCAGTACCTGGGTCTCTTTGAGCTTGCCTTAGTTGGAATTTGTTGCACTGTTAAGGCATGTAGAGCCATGGTTGTTATGGAATTGTGACACTATTCCTTGAAACATTCCCTCACCATGTCTCTTCCTTTTCATAGCCCTCTGTGATGTGTTTTTAGTGTATTTGAATATTGTACAATACAACTGAAGTCATTTAGTTTTCTCCTTTTATTTTCTATTCTCAAGACTAGATAACTTCACTCATCTTCAAGGTCATTAATTTGCTCTTCTGCTTTTATCTTTGTAGACAAGCCTTTGAGTTGCCTGAAGGTTTGAACTATTTAATGGAGTTATTGTTTATTTTTTTAATTCCAGGATTAATTTCTGAATTTCTCTCTCTCCCTCCCTCCCTCCTTCCCTCTCTCCCTCCCTCCCTCCTTCTCTTTCTCTCTTTCTTTCTCATTAGACGTAGTTGTAAACTTTTTGTTATTCTCTGTTTGGTGAATGTGATGGCTAACTTTGGTTGTCCACTTGAAGATCCTGGAGAGAGGGAATGCCAACTGGAGAATGGCCTGCTCTGACGACCTATGTGCACATCTGTGCAGGAAGAGTCGAGCCCACTGTGGGTGGTGCCACTGCTGGGCAGATGCTTAGGGAATGTGGCTGAACAAGCCAGAGGGAGCAAGCCTGTGAGCAGCTTTCTTCTCAGTTTCTGTTTCGGTTCCTGCCTTGACTTCCTGTCTTGGATATCCTCAACCATGGACTGTGATGTGTTCAATGAAATAAGTTCATTTCTTCCCAAGGTTTGTTTTGGCCAGTGTTGTATCGCACCAACAGAAAGCAAACTAGTACAGTAAGAAATAATTCCCTTACTCTCATTTAGTTATATAGACCTAGCCTCCTAAGTCTTTGGGAAGAATTTAGAGCTGATGTAGTTTTGGTGTAGTCAGTCCAACATTTAGGTTGTTCCTTAAGTTTAGGTTCTATTGATTCCTTATTGCCCTTGCGTGTTGGCTGCAGTTTTTATTTTCATGTCTAGTGGGTTTTGCTGTGGTTGAAAATTGACCATTTTAAGTAATATGATCTTTGACTTTAGGAATCAGAATGTGTTGAGTGTTGTGGATTTGTTGGTGGCCTATTTAGTGACTTGTGGTGATACTTTGTTTGTGATCTAACAAATAAAGCTTACCTGAAGATCAGAGTACTTTTGCTAAGCCTCTGTTGAGTTCAGTTGAGTTCAAGGCCACCCTGGGCAATGCAAGGTTTATCAGGGTGGTGGTGGTACACACCTTTATCTCTCAGCACTCAGGAGGCAGAGGCAGATGGATCTCTGTGAATTTGGGGCCAGCCTGGTCTGCAAGACAGGCTCCAAAGCTGCAGAGAAAC
>NC_022021.1:17733521-17736383 GCF_000317375.1 Microtus ochrogaster
CAACCAACCAACCAACCAACGAACCAACCAATCAAATCCAGTCTAAAAGAAAAACAGAGCCAAGCAATGGTGGCTCACACCTTTAATCACAGGGCATGGGTGTTACAAGCCTTTAATTGCAGCACTAGGGAAGAAGAGACAGGAAGGGACATGGCTCTGCAGAGAGAGGAATATAAGTCATGAATCTAGAGCATTCAGTCTGAGGATTTGCAGGGACAGGATCACCCCTTTGGTCTGAGGGTTCAGTAGAGGTAAGAACTAGTGGCTGGCTGCTCTGCTTCTCTGATCTTTCAGCCTTAGCCCCTATAAAAACTCCTGGTTTTTATTATTAAGGCCAACTAGAATTCATGCTTCTGTGACTTTTTGCAGTAATTTTTAGAGTGTATGTTATTTTTATACACTATGCACTCTTAGGCACTCTAGAGTTCTACCCGAGTCTTCCCAGAGCCAGGCAAAGTCAGAGATTTGGGCCTTCACAGCTCTCCCCCGAGAATGTGTGCAGTCTGTGTTTGTGTGCCGTCATGTAGTTTTCAAGACGGAGTCAGAGATTTTCCACACTCCCAGGGTGTGGGAGCACCCACATGCATGGAAGATATTGTAGATATTATTGATGCTTACATCTTTTCCTTCAGGAATTATGGGAATTCTTCTACGTTCCTCTTGTGTCTTCCTGAAGTGACCTCCTCTAATCCTGGATAGCTGCGCTGCAGACTCTTGTGCACTTCTCTCCCAGAGCTCAGTTCTTCTCTGGCAAACCGTGAGGAGGGTGGAGAGGTGGATGTAACTTCACTGGGTTCTACACAGGGACCGATTGAGCAAAGGCAAAGTGACATGGGGGATGTCTGAGGGACGCATTGCTTTCTTAACAAGACTCCTCATGTTTCAGTTTATGACCAGAGCAGCTAAGGCAAAGCTCAGAGTTGATAGACATCACTGTGGACACACAACAAATCCATGCAGGCCACCTTTACCCTGGTGGATATTTCCACAGCTAAGTTCAGAGACAAATGTTTCCAAAGAAGCGTGTGGAATTCCCTTGTGTGTGTTAAGGGAAATGATACAAAAACACATTAAAGAAGAAATTCTATTGACAGGTCTTGAATCTAATCATTTTACTTCCGTGCTCCCGGGCTTGGGACAGTGCTCCCAGGCATATCACAGAGTGTATGTTTTAAATGTTAATAATGAGTGAAAGTTAGGCAGAGCCAGAGCACAGCAATGCTATCTGCATCTCCTGCATGGCTTTTCTTTAAGCTCCCTGAAACTGGTGTGTATGAAATAAAAATCATTTGGTGAAGAGGTTGTTTATGGACCTGTGGCTTGAAGGTGGCACTAAAGAAGTGGCCTAGGCCATTCTCTCAAGTCTCATTCCTAACTGTACCAGCAGCTGGGTGCAGCAGCAGGCCTGGTCGGAGGGAGGAGGTTAGCATGGAACCTCCTTTAGGAATGCATAAATCTCTGGAATTCTGCAATATATAAGCAGGGATTTCTTACCAGCATGGTGCATGTCATCTGGAGTATTTAATTTCATTGAAAAATAATGAAGCTGTTGCTAAATGGGCACCATAGGCGGTGTGGACTTCTTACTTGTTACAGGCCAAGGAGGTCTAAGAATGAATGCATAACGAATCATCAGGTTTTTTATAATCATATTATAGCTTGTACATGCATGGATGTAGGAGCATCTTCTTCTACTGGAGCAGGAGTAGCAGTTGGGGGACCATATTCTGGAAGAATACTGACTTCTTTCCCTCAACAGCCATCAACTGACAATAGCTTCTTAGCGAGGGATTGGAACTTCATGATTCACGGGGGAGGAATTGGAAAGAAGGGAATGGATGCTGGATTGGATCAAAACACACTATTTGCATGTATGGAATTCTCAAATAATAAAAAAATGAACAAAATCTCTGTAGAAAAAAGAAGGTAGTCACAAGGATTAGAAGAAATAATACACGCAACCGTTAACACAGGGCTTAACTTACAGTGTGCATGCTTATTAATTCATCCCCTTAAATTCCTGGAAACGTAACGTCCCCAAGGATGTTTCTGGAAGTAAGACTTTAGGTTGAAACTGTTTTAAGAAACTGAAAGGGAATTTAATTTAAAATTTGTGTGTGTGTGTTTGTGTGTTCGTGCACGTGCACGCGCCCTCATGTGTTTGTTCCACTTTAGGCAGGCTGGCTCTTGAGCTCCAGCGCCATTCTCCTCTCTCTGCCTCACATTGCATCATAAGGTGCTAGGTGGGATTTTTGGGATTCAAAGTCAGATGATCATGTTTTGAGGTGAATCCTTTTAACCACTGGGCATCTCTCAGTTCATCCATTTTCAATGTTCTTGATTAATAGACGTTTCTATCATCCGAAACCTAACTGTCTAATCAAGAAGAGTTTGGGTTGTTTTTTAAGTCAGCACTTAACAGAAAACAAAGATGTCATGTCTTTTCAGAGTAGAGCGAGAAACAATGAATTTTTGAGTATGCGTAGGCTGTGGATTATTAATGTGCACATAGGAATTTAAAGTAAGAAAACATCTGTTAATGTATTTAAAAGCATGTTTATCTGTTAACGTGTCTAAAAGCATGTTTCTCTGTTAATGTGTCTAAAAGCATGTTTCTCTGTTAACATGTTTAAAAGCATGTTTATCTGTTAACATGTTTAAAGCATGTTTATGAAATCTGTTAACATGTTTATATGCGTGTTTATATGTTAACATGTTTAAAAGCAGGTTTATCTGTTGTTTGCATGTTTATCTGTTAACTGTCTAAAAGCATGTTTATCTGTTAATGTGTCTAAAAGCATGTTTATCTGTTAATGTGTTTAAAAGCATGTTTATCTGTTAACATATCTAAAAGCATGTTTA
>NC_022021.1:17736483-17740350 GCF_000317375.1 Microtus ochrogaster
AAACTCAATATATTATTAGGCACTTGCCCTTCTGTAAAGAAAACATTCAATAAAACCTAACAAATGACTGATTTAAAATTAAAAATCAGATTTTATGAAACAGTGTTTATGTCTTGACCGAGTTCACTGATCACTACTGATAAAAGCTTGGAGGATTTCCTAGGCTGCAAAGTTTTCATAGTTTGGCAAAGTTGTTTATTGTGAACATTTTGATGCAAAAGAAGTTGTAAATGAAGAGTTCACCGTGGAACTAGTGTGATTCCATAAGTGTGCTTAGCAATCTTTAGTGGATTCATTTTAGCAACTGAAGTTTTATTAAACATTATAGAAACTAATCAAAAATGGGTCTTTGTCGTCACACATAAGGATGCTGTGCGTGTGTGAGCGTGCGTGCATGTGTGCGTGTGTGTACATGCATGCATGTGTGTGTGTATGTGTGTGTGTGCACACATGTGCAGGCCAGAATGGGGCATCATCTCAGCTACAGGCTGTTGTGAGTCACCTGTTGTGGGTGATGGGAACTGAGCTCGGGTCCTCTGGAAGAGTAACAAGTGCTCATAAGCACTGAGCCTACACTCCAGCCCTGGTATCGTACTTCGGTATCGTACTTTTAAATGTCAGCTACTGTGGAGTTGGGAAGGCTGAGGCGCGTAACCTCAGGGAGCTTTTCTTTAGAGGTACAAATGCATGGGAAGAGTGCTGCGCAGGCTGCAATGGCATGGTAGCCATTTCTCACCTCTTCAGTGTGCGTGAGACAGATGGAGGACTAAATGGATACGTTACTGCCATTGTCTCAGACTTCTATGTCCTGTGGTGGAAATGTTCGTGGTCTAGGCAGGGGTCTCATCAATTTTAAACTTGTCGAGGTTGTAGAAATTGGTGAGAGAATTGAATGTGTTTAGATGCTTTTATTTTGTACCGAGACTTGTGTTTTATCAGGATTTTATTGTGGGAGGAGGAAAGGAAGTGGGGATTTTGATTGATTTATAAAGTAATAAAAATAAAAATATAAAAAATTACGGTTAAAAAGTCAGTTCTTTGTAAGCTAGGGGATTCAGCTTGGGCAAGGAGTTGCTTTTGCCAGTGGTTTGTATTTCAAACCACTTTGTTTTCAATGCCTGCATTTCACTGGAGCTCTGGAAAAGGCACACACAGATACAACTGCAGTTCCTAACACTGACAAATTTTGCCCTTCTTCTTTGCCATTGATAACTGAGCTTGACTGTCTTCTTGATATACTTGGGGAGAGGGAACCTCAGTTGAGGAAATGCCTCCATCAAGAATGTCTGTAGAGTGTTTTCTTGATTGCTATTGCCATGGGAGGGCCCAGCATATCAGTGGCACCAATATCCCTAGACAGGTGATCCCGGACTATCTTAAGCATGGTAGCTGGTTCTAAGACTGGAAACAAATCAGTAAACAGGATTCTCCCATCATCTGCTTCAGTTCCCTTTCTAGATACCTGCTTTGATTTCCTGTCTTGGTTTCCCTTGAAGGTGGATTATAAACTGTAAGCTAAAATAAACTCTTTTCTCTGCTGGTTAATTTTGGCCAGTGTTTTATCATAGCAACCCAGAGCAAATGAGGACAACAGAGATGAATGTAAAGGGACACGAGCATCTCCAGTGTCCCCAGAGTACTCTTCCTCTGGGTTTGTGCCTGTTAGGGTGCAGATATATGTTGTACACTGATTTGACTTAAGGGTGGCCATGCAACCTGTCACAATATCTATTACAATGTTTTTTTCAAATACAAGATTGCATTCATCCCCCTTCTGACCTTGTTCAGATTTAGTGGGTTCCTCATGCTTCTTATTGACCTTTCAAGCATTCTGATGTTGCTATGATGGGTGTCCTCCAGTGGAATGGTTTAGGATGCCAGTGATCCTTTCATTTAGTTTCCTGACTGGAAACTGAAGGTCTGGAGCCTAGAACCTGAGCATAGACATCCCTGACGTTACCGGATGGACTCACCTCTCATCTTGTGGCTACCCTGGGGCCACAGCTGCTCCTTGTGGTTTGTTTTGACAGTTGATGAAACTTAAGGCCCAGCATGTGTTCAGTGTTAAGAAGCTGGAAAGATGCAAGAGCTACATTTGAAGTGAAGGCTGCTCTGGGTCCCATCACTGCCTCTTGCTTAGGAGGTTCCTGAGGGCTCAACACTCTGGGAGCCCTCAGTGTCTCCAGATAGATGCTTCATGGTGTCTGTGGTAGGATGTCTTCCAAGGCCCTGCCAGCAACACTGTCCATGTTCTGTAAGATCAAATATCTGGGATGATGCAGAAAAGGCATGGCTCACAAGGAGCTTGTGTGTGTGTGTATCCGTGTGTCTGTGTCTCTGTGTGTACATGGATGCCTTGTCTCCGCTTTCCAATGTTTGAATGATAAGATATGAAAAACAATTGTACCTTTCTGTGTGACCCCAGTCTGAGAATACACTGGTAGTCTACAGTGAGAGCAAATGCTCTGTCAAAATAATAGTGTTTCTTTGACACCATGAAGAAATGTGGGCCTTGACTGCTATAGCCTTGATTTTAGAAAATGATCTGGAAGTCTAGCTTTGAAGAGGTTATTATTCATATTTCTCAAAAAAGATTTATTGTTTTTTGTCTCTCTCTCTCTCTCTCTCTCTCTCTCTCTCTCTCTCTGTAGGCAGAGGCCAGAAAAAAGTCCCTTGGAGCTGTAAGCTGTGTGACTTGGGTGCTGGGAACTCAATTTGCATCCTTTGGGGGAATCAGCAAGCAACACTCTTAACTACTAAGTGTTCAGGGCCTGATGTGTCATCTCTTAAATCTTGCCCCAAGTAACCTTCCATATATATATACAATTTGAACTAAAATGTATTCCTCTGGCCTCTGGGTTGGAGCCTCCAAGTTCCGTATGTTTTTCTTTTCTTTGCCTGCTGTAAGCACAGGCAACTCCTCTAGGAAGCACAGGGGCTTATTTTTCAGCAGAACTGGGTGTTTCCAATTCTGATGCAGAAGAGGCTCTGGGAGCACCTGGAGGAACTCTGAATTCTTTCTGTGTGGGTAACGCTGAATCTCAGGGGAGAAGCACACGTTTTCTTTCACTGGAACTGACTAGAACTGTGCTGAATGACATCATTTCCAGAAAAATCGAAATGTGTGTAAAATTGTAGGATGACCGTTTAGGAAAAGTTATGGATGAAAAAATCTTTAGATTCTTAAGGCCTCTTTTCACAGCGTCAGAAATTATTTTTTAAAATCTTTTCGAAGATGGAGTATCTAATGGTGATACAAGAAATCTTAAGCACTTGATCTTTATTTTTCAAAAGAATTAAAAAGTCTATAGCGTTGCTCCCACCCTAGTGGGGAAGCTGTTGATGACGCTGCCTCCAGGGAGAGCAGTCTTCTTTGAGGTGTGTTCTCTGATAGATCAACCACACTCCAGCCTCACAACTATGAGCTTATGCACAGACAAAGTAGACTTCGTGAGGATGGGAGGCAGGACGTGATCTGGAGAAGTTAGGGGGAGGAATGAGGAGTGGATGTCCTCAATTGTATTATATGCATGTGTCAAATTACTAAAGAATTAATAATTTTTTAAAAAGTCAAGTATATCTTAGCTGTGCCTTGACAGATGCTGTCACTCAGTTGATTTATCACTCCATGGATAAACCTGGATTTACCGAATTGCTTCTAAGGGTGCCTCAAAGTCTTTAGAGTAGTGAGACTTTCATTTTCCACCTCGCAGAAGTGAAATAGAGAAAGTGCAGTTGAACTCCTTGGTTTTCTAGAGTCGCATGGAGCTCTAGTATTGAAGTATCTGAAGAAGCTGCATCCTTTCTCCTTGGTGTGATGCCCTTATGAGCAGTGTGAATGGCTTTGTCTTTTGTTATGATGCCCGT
>NC_022021.1:17740860-17750254 GCF_000317375.1 Microtus ochrogaster
GGCTTTGTCTTCTGCTTCTTGGGAACTCATGCAGATGGGCATGAATGGTATAATGCAAAATGTTAATCTTAATTATTGTGCAATGAACATAGAAACCAGAGGACAGACCTCTGATTTGAAAGAAACCATGCATTTCCTTAGGTAGAACACCACCCTCATTCTCGATAGAATTCATTCATTCAGGCGGTGGCTAGAAGTGTTCTTTGTGTCCTGAAGGAATTCATCAGTCTTGGCTTCTAGGGAAAAACGTCTTACAAGTACAGCGAGCAAATGTTTATAAAGCTGATTCATGAAATGAAGGCATTTCCAAGGCCTTTTCCGTTCTTTGCTGAATGAGGTCACTCTCTGTGACGCTACTTCTAGAGTATGTGGGAGCAGCAGTGAACTTGACGTGAAGCTTTCTGGGTTAGACACACACTGGTTAGCGTCATACCAGACATCCCGTATCTGCAGCCTGCCGAGCATCTGCTACGTTAGGCAAAACTTATTTATGTCTTTACCTTAGAAATTTTTTCACATTTCTGTGAAGCGTCTGTCTGCGCTCTTTTTTACCAGTAGCGAGCAAAGCTTAATTAAACAGAGCCTGTTTCTCCAGACCCTGGTGCACCTGTGCTCTCTGTGATGACGGAAGCAGCTAGCATGCCACTTCTTTTTGGAGACTGCAAGGTTAAGTTTAACTGTAGTATGAAAACAAGAAAACACAAACAGGGTTTTCATACTCGCCAAATACAAACATCTCAGATTAAGAATTCTTAAAATCTAAATAATTGATGATATGAATGATGAAACTTCTCTCGTTCCACGGAGTAACTCTATTGTTCTAGAGAACCCCTTAGGAAATGTAATAGAATGCAAGTAATTCTAAACTTGAAAACCCTTCTCTGTCAGGATCATATTTTCGGTGTTAATTACCTGGTGGTCACACTGAGGGAAGATGCTTGCTGAGCCACTGACGCCAGAGGCTGCCGCTGAAAGTGCTGTTCCCCCTTGGTCTGCACTAGCGATGTGGATTTTTTCAGGATACATCACTTGTAAATTTTGTACAATTACTTTATTATGAAATGGTTATAGACAGAGTTAGCTTTCAATTTGATGAAAGGCAACTTTATTTTGTTTGCTAGTGCTGAGGATCAAACCCAGGACTTTGGTTGTGTGAATCAGGCACTCTAACGCCAAGCCACGACCTCAGCACATGTTTTTTTTTTTTCATAAATGGAAATTGGTTATTATAAAATTGATTGAATCTTGTATTTTATTTTACACTGCTGTTTTGAGTCTTTATTCTGCATATTTATTTTTACCCTATTTCTTTTTTAAAGATAATAAGAATTAATTTCTTCTGGAACCATTTTGAGCAACCATGACCCAGGAACACAGATTTAGGTCACCCCAACTTCCATGTTCCACCCTGGAAATAGTTTTCATAGTTTTATAGACGAAAGAAAATCAACTACGCTTTGCCTTTCACATTTCCTAAGGTGTTCGTCAATATGAGCTCTGTAGAGAGCAGCATCAGCCTAGATAGACAAGATCAAACACTCAACAGCAGTAACAAATATGACATTTACTGTTACGTGCTGAGTCATCTAAGTGAGAAGTAAAACTGGACACCACCATGATCAAGAAGGACCTGGAAGCCATTGTAGCTGAGAGGCTGTGAGTTGCGGCCCATGCTGAGCAGGGCAGAAAGACACAGTTCTCCTCTCCACAGAGGGAAAAGGGATGATGCAGGCCCTGCTGAAGGCAGACACAGCGGACCCTGGGAACTCTTGGCACATGGAGAGCATTCTCTCGGCCCTGTCTTTGTGGCCCAATGTTGTATCCTGTTGGATAAGAAGGACCAAGCAACTTGAGATATTCTTGTTTTTGTTTTTGTTTTTTTTAAACAGATCTTGCCTCAAATTTATTTGTAAAAATAGCATATGGCACTGTTTATAGATTTGATCATCTGCAAATAGTGCATGGGGTGTCATAGCAGTCCAGTTCTCTTCACCTTTTTAATGGGTCCTTCCCAGAGACCTGGGCACTTTGGCTTGAACCTTGGGGCCTGGGTTGGTAGAACTGTTGGCAGAGGTTTCTGTCCCACCCAGTCCTACAGTCGTTCAGACCCAAAGAAGCACACAGAGGCCTATGTTAATTATAAACTGGTTGGCCTATTAGCTCAGGATTCTTATTAACTAACTCTTACATCTTAAATTAACCCATAATTCTTGTCTGTGTTAGCCATGTGGCTTGGTACCTTTTATCAGTGAGGCATACTCATCTTGCTTCCTCTGTGTCTGGTGATGATTACATACTGAACCTTTCCTCTTCCCAGTATTCTCCTGTTTTGGTCACCCTACCTATACTTCCTGCCTGGCTACTGGGCAATCAGCATTTTATTAAATGAATACAAGTGACAAAACTTTACAGGGTACAACACTATTGTCCCACAGCATAGAACCTATGACACTGTATCATACTGGCTGGTTTTGTGTGTCAACTTGACACAAGCTAGAGATATCGGAGAGGAAGAGTCTCAGTTGAGGAAATGCCTCCATGAGATCCAACTGTAGGGCATGTTCTCATTTTGTGATCAGTGAGGAAGGGCCCAGAACATTTGGGGGTGGTGCCATCCCTATGCTGGTGGCCTTGGGTTCTATAAGAAGGTGGCTGAGCCAACTAGGGAAAGCAAGCCAGTAAGCAACACCCCTCCACAGCCTCTGCATCAGCTCCTGCCTCCAGGATCCTGCCCTATTTGAGTTTCTGTCCTGACTTCCTTCAGTGGTGAACAGTGGTGTGAAAGTGTGAGCCTTCTTCTCCAACTTGCTTTATGGTCATGGTGCTTCTTCACAGCAATAGAAGCCCTAGGACATCCATGTAGCTTTGAATCTGCTTCCCAAGCTTGGGGTGCATGACTAAAGCAAGACAGCTGAGTCTGGGGCTGGGCCCTTCCGTGCCTTAGGCTTTACAAGGGCCTCAGTGGTCTCAGCATCTGCACCCATTGCCTTCGCATTGTTTGCCTGTATCCTTTTTTGGGTCTTTGCTTCTTGGCAAAGAGCATGTTCCTCGGGATTTGTATTCTTGGGACTGAGTTTCTTGATGTGGTTTCTGTGCCATTTGGGGGACTGGCTGTGTGTGGTGTGGCTCCTGGCATTGTCCATGTCTGCATGGTGACCTGTGGCTCCTGAAACTCCTGAAACTGGAAGAGAAAGAACAGCTTGAGGAATTCTTGAGGATCTGTTGCTCATGGTCAGTCACTCCTAGCATCTGTGTAAGACAGGGAAATGGACAGGAACATAATGAGGCTCAACCCTGCTGCCGCTGCTGCCAGAGGAAAAGGAAACATGTTCCAGTCAATCTTTCCCCCTTCTCTCTCTTGGGGTGTTGTGTGCCTTCATGGATAGCATTTTTGGGTTTGTTTGTGCCAATATCAGTTTGTAGAACTATTCCAGTGCAGATTTTTTTCTGTTATGTGAGTTTTGCTTGCATTAAATAGGCAAATCTATAAGCCACTGAAAACTAAAAGGACCTGGAAAACATGAGCAGAAAGAATTAATGCCATCCTCATTTAAGTAAGTAGTTGCTGTGTTCCCTCCAGGACCTAAAAGTCACTGGCATGCGCCAACCCTGCTGTGTTTGGTTTTTCCAGGTGAACTGGCTCCTCATGTATGTGGACTGAGTAAAGATGGTAAAAACAACTGTATGAGAAAAGGAAAACTAGCCCATGCGGTGACCTCCATGTGGTGGGGGAGACCTGAGCTGCTTGGTGTTGGCGATTGGGAGGAGCCTCCACTGGGCTATTGCCACATGGGCTCGCAGCACCACTAGGTGGACGTTTGTAGCTAAATATTGATGTCGAAAGAGACAAAGTTGAATCCAACATAGAAAACAAAAAACAAATAGGTGTTTACTGATTTGTGCAGGTGGGTGGGTACATGTCACAGCATGCCTGTGGTTAGAGAATTGCTTGCAGTAATCTATTCTCTCCTGCCTTGTGGATTTCAGGGATCAAACGCTGATTGTCACATTTATAGTAAAGAATGTTTACCCAGGGCACCATCTCACTGGCCCATAAAAGTGATTTATTGTCATAACAGTTGAAAATCCTGGGTAAGACTGAATCCAGAAGCTTCATCTCGACTACTGAGTCATTGCTTTTCCCTATCTCTTCATCTGAGCTGGCTTCCTGTCACTGTGAGGGGCAGTTGCTCTAACCATCACAGTCCAGACACGGAGAATTGACATTTCAGGGCTTGAGAAAAAGTTCGCAAGCTCTGTCTTGATTTTGATTTTCTACACCCAGCTCATGTGCCTATTTCTGTGAGTATCTTGGAGTCTAGGATCATGCCTTAAAAACTTCGGTCCTCAGTGATTAGCAGAGGGATTATCCAATGCAGAATAGTCTCTCAAAAACACAAATCCTATAGCAAGCTGTATGGTATGTCTCAAAGCATTCAATTTATATTTTAAGAGCTACTCAAATATATTTTAAATTTTAATTCTCTTTTTTACTTGCAGAATTAGGTGACTTGGATAGAATGAATATGACTGCAAGAATTTAACCACCTATATCTTTGTACCACTGTGTTATAATGACAAGCCAAACATCATAGTTCCATCTGGGAAATAAGCAAGAATGTATGTTAATTCTCTAGTCTCCTGCCCATGGCAGGAGTTCTGTGGAAGGACGAGCAATCTATTGGCAGCAACAGTTATGATATCCTCTGAGTAATACCAAGCAAGAGAGGGAGGCATGAGGAGACACGGTGGTTGGGGATGATTTGAATGCTGTAGTTCTGTGCCTTTCTGGAGAGAAAGGAGGATGTCAACAAAGCTAAAATTGTTCTCTTATGATTGTGGCAGAATATGTAGTCTTTAAACATATGCTGTCAAAAATTTATTTTATAAATGCATTTAAAATAAAAAACAAAAGGGCATTTAAATATTTTTATCAAATCTAAGAGAAAAAAGTGACCTGAAACATTAGTCATATTTATAATAATGCCATTTACTAATATTTGGTCTTCTGAGTTTAATCAAAAGACATTTTCATATAATCAATTTTTAGTATGATAGCAGAAAATGTTCTTAGCAACTCTAAAACACATACTTTTGTGCTTTGGTGCAGTTATGACTGCCTTCTAAAGGAAACTTCATTTTCATTGCTTTGTTTCATCTTTTATCTATTCATGTGCCAGCTTTGCCTGACAACCTTTCTTATTGTGTGAAAGATGTAAGCAGAGAGATGCAATTAGCAATGATGTCATGCAGTCTGAGGCATTTCCAATCACGCCTGTTGGTTCCTTTGGCATAATTTCAAAACTCATTGCTGTGGGCCAATTTAAAATGAATTTTCTGAGATAAACATGAGATCTGTGTGCTCTAATTGCTTGGGAGGTTGTAAGAATCCAGTATTTGAGTTCACTGGTCTTGATATGAAAAGGTGCTGTTAAATATTTAAAGTGCTGGAGGGGCCTGCAGTGTCGTGAATACTTCTAAGGCGCATTAGAATAACAAGGGGAAGCTTTGGGAAGGTCATGGCAGTTTGGGTGTGTTACATGACTTTAAAGTGTTTAAATGCTTGGAAACACGGAGAATGGTCAATCTGTTATTAAGGAGGGAACAAGAAACTTTTAGAAATAAATTAAGAGGCTGACTGGATGGTTTCTGGGTAGAGAGTAAAGTCCTGCCTGTCCATTGACACACACTGACAGTGTACTTCCACTAACCTGTCCATGTCTTAGTTTCTACAGCTGTAGATGAGGCTTATGGTTCTTGAACCTTTTAGCGATATTTTGGGAACTGAATGCATTCACACATGAAAAATACTCAAATACCGTTGTATAGATAAAATAGTTGCTGTTGGGACCATTAGGTCATTACAATTTTGTAAAGATGAAGGGAATCTTAAAGTACAACACCAGAGGAGGCAGAAAAGTACAGGGAGAAAGGAAGTGATATGTTCCCACCCCTGGCTCTGAAACAGCAGTTAACTTCCAGTTACAGACATGCGCTTTTCGTGGCCCCGCTAAGACCTGGTAGTTTGAGCAGTGTGGTTATAAGTGTACCAAGTGTACTTTGCACTTGCATTAGAGCAGATAAGGACTGTGATAAACTGTAGGTTCAGGGACCCAGCCCCGATGTTTCAGATCAGGAGTTCCTGGTGGGAACTGGCTTCGCACGAAGTGCAGGGTCTACAGCTTTGAGAGCTGCTCAGCGTGGGGTGCCCTCTCCTCAGGCTGTCTTCTCACTCTCAGTCCGGCCCACCCTGGCACTCAGATGACCATTTTAGTTCTGCAGCTCAGATTCTCTGCTATCTTGTGCTCTGATGTTTGTCTCCTTTAACATCATAGAGCTGTTCTTTCCCTAACCTGTGCTGTGAGTTGTCCTTCCCACCTTCCCAATCCTCATTGTCATTCCGTCTAGGTCACTTCTTTCTCACGGCTTGTCATACTTACTCTGGGAAATCTCTCTGGCCTTAGATTCCAAAGATCTTTACTTTGCAGTAGCTTAAGGAACAGATTAAAAAAAAAACAAACAAAAACTTGTACAAACAAACAAACAAACAAACAAAAAGCTCCAAGTCTCTGCATCTCTGACCCCTGGTCTATGTCTGTTCTCTGGACTCCATTTGAACTCTGTGCCTCCATTTGTGAGACTTTCCAATTACCAGGCATGTAAGACATCACCAAGCAACCTGGAAGTGCTTGTCAGAATACCCTGGACAGGGAATATTCCAATCATTCTAAAATATTTCAAGGATTCATGCATTGATGCTCCTCACATATGGAGTCATGTGAAGCCGTGGAGAAATACCACATGTGGAATGTCATTGTGTTTTGAGTAAGGAAAGATTAAAGGGAACCGTTTGGCTCCTGGAGTAGGTACAGCAACCCTGCTTTAGAACAGTGCCCTTTAGAAGACACAAATGTGTTATGTTCGTGTGACTGGTCACATAGATCCATTGGAATCTTAACGATCCAGGAGATAAATTGCTCTCATTTCTAGAGGTACATCTACATTACAAAACAGTAGGCTTCCAGGAGGCCACTGCAGGGTTATGCTTTTCAAGGCTCTTGAGTGGCAGGCACACAACTCAGAGTAGAAACAACATTTCTGTCTCATAAACACAGGAATTGTAGTATGAAGAAAAAGATAGAAGTTATGGAAAAGGAGTGCATTTGGCTGAATTTGCTTATTCTAAAGCCACATTGACATTGTTCTAAGAAGTGTTGGTAGTTTAGCTAATAAAATTAGTGAAAGAAAGTTACATCTTTGAAGGATTGATACTTTCAAATGTTTTTAAAACTCAGGAAGAGCCAAGGAAAATATAGACATCAACCAAAAAAAATCAAAGTTTTAAAATTTATCTTTAATTATTTAGTTTTGGCTGTCACTTAACAAGTTTTATTTGGAAAAAATGGTTTTAAGTTTTTTTTTTTTTGCATGGTATTCTTAAGCTTTTTAAGAGATGAAGTGGCAAGTTTCAGTAAGTTAAAAACAACTATTGCTCCATATTTTAATAAAATAATTTGTATAACTGTGTTAGGATGTAGAATTTTGCTATACATTATACAATGTTTAAGTCAATTTACTGATTTATCTTTCTTTTGGTGAAAGCATCCAAAATTCTAGCTTTTAAATTTAAATAATAATATTATTAATTGTCTGATAATTTCATACAATGTGTCGGATTATCCATACTCCTCAACTCCTTCCGCCTTCTCCTCATCTCCACACCCACCAATTTCGAGTTTTCTTTCTTATAGTTTTCGCTGTGTATTACCTACTGCTCTTAGGAGTGGGGCTTGCCCTGGAGTGTGGTTGACCTAGCAAAGGTCATCATTAAAGAAAACAGACTTTCTGCTACTCAGCAGCTATCCAATCAAATGGCACTGGCTCCCCAGCTAACCGGGGATTTCATGCTGGCCCCTGTGCCTCCAAGATTTTTGTCTGGCTGGATTTGAGCAGGTCTTAGGAACACCTAGAGTTCATATGTCTGTGTTGGGAAAAGCACCATTTGCTTGAACTTATCCACCACTCTGACTGTTGGCTCCTTAAAAATCTTTTCTTTCCAGTGGTCTGCAAGCCTTGTGGGGAGGGTGTGATATAAAGTGCTCCTAGGGCTAAGTACTCCATGGTGTCTACAGGGTGAGCAGTTGTCGGCTACTGCAAGAGGAAGCTTTCTCTGATGGAGGCCGACCGAGAGATACACTGACATGGGTTAATAAGTCATTTGGGATCATTAAAAAAGCAAATTTAATATAGTTTATAACTATCTTGATGTAGAAGATACATGCAAAAAGGTAGTTTTAAATAGTAAAAGGAAAAACATAGCAAATCTCCTATCATCACACATTCTACTTGGATGTCGTAATAGCTATTATATTTATGTCTGTCTTAATTGCTTATTTTTTATTCTTTGTAACACTGAGAACAAAATCTTATCATTTAGCCTTATGACTTTGTTTCTTGTTTGTTCTAGGGATGATCTCTTCATTTTTATTAGTAAGCCTGCCAGCTTTGCTGATCTCTTTTGTATCTGGAGAAGCAGAAATAAGATTTGCTGGACAAACCGAATTTTTCGTTAATGAAACAAGTACTACAGTCATTCGCCTTGTCATTGAGAGGCTAGGAGAGCCAGCAAATGTTACTGCGATCGTATCGGTAAGAAAGTACCGCAGCCCTAATTGTTAAAAATGAATGTGTAGGACAATTTTTAGCATCAGTAGAAACAAAGTCTTGAACTGTTTGAGGTGCTGAGTGTGAGTTTCATTGGGACAAATGATTGGAGAATGAGTTACTGTATCTAAATCTGATGGGGGGAGGGTTTCAGAGACCGGCCCAGTGTTGCTATGGACATCTGACAGGCGTTTGCAAAAATAAAGGCTAATTATCTTAAGTCATTTATGTGTGTGTGTGTTTTTAAACAAAACTATTTTATTTTGGGTTAATTGAACTATAGCATCTTTCTTTAGTCATTCATCATCAGGTGACTTAGATAAAAATATATGCAATATTTAAAAGGCACAAATAACAGAAAAAAAGAGAAACCCTACGTTTAGTTGTTAGAGAGTCATTGTTGTTGGAGAAATGAAGTATATTAACTTCACAAAAAGTTAAATAGATTATGTAAATTCTTTAGTATATAAAATTTATTCAGATTAGATGTTTAATGTTATGTGTTTGGATCTATTTTGCCCAGAAAGGAATGCCATATGACCAATAAGGATGTTGCTATATTAGGGGCTCAATGTACTTTAAAACTTTGGGGCAAAAATAATGTTTATGTTTGTGTGCACATGTACATATGTGCTACGAGTACATACACACTCTTCGGTGTGCATAGGCCAGATCAATGTCATGTGACTTCCTCTATATCACTCTTGCCTTATTTTTTTTCTTTTTCTTT
>NC_022021.1:17752584-17772324 GCF_000317375.1 Microtus ochrogaster
TCAATATGTTCTGATTGCTCATTTGCGCTTAAATAATTTTCCCTAGTGGTTAAAGTATTAATTTTGAGCTCTGGTGAAAACGCTGTCATTGACTACGTGCTTCTTTATGATATTGGAATTATCATGGTGTTGAGAGTCGTTTGGTGAAAATGCTGTCATTGACTATGTGCTTCTTTATGATATTGGAATTATCACGGTGTAGAGAGTCGTCCTAGCCAGTGTTGACTCACAGACTAAAATCTTAGCAAGTTTTATACTGATTAAAACTTGGGGTCTCCACTTCAATTGCTGTGGATATTCTAAGTACAATTAGAGGGTGAAAGTTTTGGACATAATTTTTTTTAACCCTTTGGGAAAACAATAGTACCACCTCAATTTTCAAGCTGCTTCTAACCCCTCCATTGTAAGCTTTAACCATTACATGTCTTGCTAGGCTGTAGACTATACCAAATCAGTTAAGAGACAGAGGAAAAAAATAGCATTGCTTTTCTATTAAATTAATGTTTTTTTTGTGTGTGCAATCAACTTTGATTCCACTATATTAAGAACTATTTTATATGTAATTATATATTTCTGTGATTTGTATTTTTTAAATTTTATCGTATTTATTATGTATTTATTTATTTACTTATTTATGTGTGTCTATGGACACACAGGTAGAGTTTTGAGGACAATTTGCTGAAGTTAATCTTTCCTTCCACCACGTGAGTCCGGAATGGACCCCAGGTCCATTGACTGCAAGTACATTTGAACCATCTTGCTGGCTCTCTAATAATTTTTCAGAAGATAAATCATACATTTTGCTCAACATTTGTCTTTGGGTATCCTATTATACATGTTGATCCATTTGATTTATTCCTTTCGTCTCGACTGCTGTCTGGAGCGTCAGTGTTGCTTCCCCAGCTCCTTGTTTAGTGAGGATGTTCTCCTTTGCTCTTGGTAGCTGAACGGAGAAGACACTGGTGACTTTTTTGACACATATGCTGCGGCGTTTATCCCTTCTGGAGGAACAAACCGGACCGTGTACATAGCCGTGTGTGATGACGATCTTCCGGAGCCTGATGAAGCTTTCACCTTCCTCTTGACATTACAGGTAAGCTTATTCCCTTTCACCTTGCATTCACAGAATGTCTTTTAACGCTTGAAAATCTATTTAATTAGTAATAAGTCAAGTGATATGTATCATGGTGGTTTTCGTAGATCTCCTTGACAGATGTGCAGCAGCGTGGATGAGGGTTTGTTTTTAGGAGCATGTGCTTTTTGCCGGTAGACACACCACTGAAGATCTCTTCCTCCCCAAAGCTGCTTCCTGCCTGGAGATGTTAGAGAGGGATGGTTTATTCATGCTTTTAATAATTAAAGACAGAAATTCTGCTGAAAGACTTTTTCTAATATTTAATTTATTAATTTGTTTATTTTCACTTTAGAAACCCTCAGCAAATGTGAAACTTGGATGGCCAAGGACAGCAACTGTGACAATATTATCAAATGACAATGCGTTTGGAATTATTTCCTTCAGTGCGGTATGGTTACAGTGTGCAGATTGGAATGGTTGCAAGATACTACTACGTTCAGTTTTTTTTTAACTGATTTTTTTTTGATGTTGACTAGCACTACTCTGTTGTGATTTTTTTTTTTTTTTGGTTTTTTTGAGACAGGGTTTCTCTGTGGCTTTGGAGCCTGTCCTGGAACTAGCTCTGTAGACCAGGCTGGTCTCGAACTCACAGAGATCCGCCTGCCTCTGCCTCCCGAGTGCTGGGATTAAAGGCGTGCGCCACCACCGCCCGGCTTCTGTTGTGATTTTTGATTAAACCTGACACCAGCTCCATAGTGACTCTACATTCTGTGTATTTACACTGTTGCACATTGAGGCATTTGTGCTCTGGACCCACACTTACAGTATCCATTTCTGACCGTTGACTTGGTTGTTGCCTGGCTTCTCATGTGGATGTGCTTTTGGGTTTTTATTACGTATTATTCCAAATGCTATTTAATGAACTCTGACCTGCCATCAGGATGGCCTACCGGTCAAAGGCACTGTGTTCAGGAAGTCCGGTCTGTTTTTCCAGACGCTTCTGTAAGTTTGGAGTAAGTGTGATGTGAGACAAACAGCGAACTTAAGATTAACCTGCAAATATGACATCTCTTTCAATTCAATTCTCATATCAATTAATATTCTCTTATATAGAATAGTCTCATTTTTAGTTCTCATATCAATTCATATTCTTTTAAATTGTCTCTCCTCATATTCAGTTCCCTTATTAATTCATATTTCATGGAAGTTGAAACTCTGAGATTCTGTTCAGTGTATTTCTCCTTCTCCATCAAATTCTCGTTCTCTAGCCCATCCCATTTTCAGAAACAAAAACACAAGTCTCTCCTACAGAGAAAGTGTTTCTAGCTCCTGAGCTAAAATTAAAGGTTGTCTTCAACACAACTGGTTTTGGATACCAAGTTAGAGGCTATAATAATCTTCCTGATAGTCTTTTTGAATTCCGTTGCTAAGCAACATTGAAAATTCTGCTGCCACAGTCTCTAGCGTTTTATTTATTTCCACTTCCAGCACCTGCGCTTGTGTGCCTTGTGTCACAGCTCTGTAAAGTCATCTTTGGAACAAGGCAAGCTGTAGATAAATGTGCTCTTTATGCTTGTCTTTCTTAAAAGGGGGTTTTCCTAACTTAAGTTTAGTAGATATTTGGGAGCCTACAAATGTATTGTCATTATAAATGTTAATTACATTAATTAGCAATTCTCGAGTGAAGGGACCATAACGCACCAAGTTCTTCTGTCTGATTTATTCATACATTCATACTTACCTCTGAGCCTCATACCCATGTGTCTAAAAGTTGCCTCTCTTTTCCTTTTCCTCCCCTCTTTTTCTTTCTTCTCTCTTCCGTCTGACGTTATGCGCCGCCAGCTGTGGGAATGAGTACTAGTTACTGGGTTTGGTTGCAGCTACTAGGCCTCCTCTGACAGACTCCTTATGCGCTCCATGTCACAGTAGGCACTCAAGACTGCTTCCATCTCTAGCCTTTTAACAATTTTATTGATAACGAACATGACATTGATACATTGATAGCAGTCAACGGTTATTGGATACTCAGCATATGTCAGGAAGTAGGAAAAACTCTGGATGTAAATTATCTCATCGAGTCTATCCCACACCTGTGATGCAGGTGTTCCTAGCCCCAGGAACTGATGGGTGTGACGCAGTCGCTCCTAGAGATGCCCACTGCCACCCTGGGACATGGGGGCTCCTTTCCCCCATCTGTCCTGTCTCAGCCATCCCGAGACAGCGTGTTCCAACACTTGAAGTCCTCCCTGATTTTCCTCTGAACTGATTTTCTTTCTGGTTCTGAAAGTCAGTCATAGCTGTCCGTTTTCAGTGACAGCTGACTAATTATGAGGCAGAGGGGCGTGAGAACAAGTGGCCCCAGTGAGTCAGGAGCTTTGTCATAGCGTGTAACTTATTCTTGTGGCCTTCTGGGCTCTGTGAGCATTTTAATCTATTATCCTTTAGTTGAGAAGCCTCTAAGATTCCTCAGACAAGCACTAGCTGGGCCAGGAAGGCTGTCACTGAATGCTTTGTTTTCTTTTTATACTGCTCTTTTCATTTCATCAATTTTTTTTGTCATCTACAGTTTATTCATGCTAGGAATACACAGTGTAAGATACAGTCTGAATTGATTTGCGGTGGAATTTAGCATTACTTTAGCATTTAGCATTTCTAAGGCGACAGTTTTACCACCTCCTGCCTTTCTCTGACTGATCAATGTCTGATCAATGATTGTCTTTGTTCTTTCCGATAGCCTTCATCAATCTCAGTGATTGAGCCGAGGAGTAGAAATGAATCTGTGCCTCTAACTCTCATCAGGGAGAAGGGGACGTATGGCGTGGTCACTGTAACTTTTGATGTAAGTTTACTTTGAAATAATCTTAGATGATAACAAGTTAAGCGTTCATATCAGACGATTGCTATTTAAAAACACTAAAGTCTTCTGTACAATAAATATCACACTTAAAATTAACTAAAGACAAATACGTTTGCTTTTATACACTTCATGGTGAATAGAAAAGTGTTTTCCTTGCTGCTTTCATGTATTGAGTTTCCACAAGACTTTCCCCTCCCCCTTCCCTTCCCTCCAGCTCTCCTTAGCCACCCCCTGGTTCTCTTTCAAATTTGTGGCTTCTATTTCTTTAACTGTTGCTACAATATGTATTTTTTTGTTTAAATGGTTATAGGCACAACTTGTGGACCTTTTTGTATTGCTCTATGCCCTGTGCTTACACTGATAATTGCTGTGATTCAGGCTACCCTGTCCCCCCAGCACTCAGCCTCTCTCTTGATCTCCTTCATTTTTCCTCTATAAAACTTATGTCCCCATGCTGCACACGAATATTAACTTCCATGTCATTTATTGTTGTCTGCTAACTAGAAGTCCCATATGGGAGGAGTTTGTGTTACAGCTTTTGTATTCACGGCCTGGCAGATGAGGCTTCAGTGAACGAGGTTGCACCTTCTCACGTGTGTGTCCCCCCCCCCCCCCCCCGTAAAGTAGACGCTCTCTTTCCCACTTTAAAGATGAGGAGAATGCAGCACAGAGTTGTTGGGCATCTTGCGCAAGGTCACACAGCCAGTGACGGAGCTGGAATTGGATCCCATTTCTCCAGGGAATTTCCTGGTCTTCGATATCATTCTTCTCAAGAAGATGGGTTTCTACACTTTCCCCTTAGGTTTACTACAACAGTTAAAAAACAAAACAAAACAAAAACAAAATCAAAAAACCCAAACCTTAGAAAACACAGAGTACTCTAATCATAGTCAAGGTGAATAACGGCATTGCAGACCTTGACGTAATTAGGAAGGCGGTCTCTCATGTGAGCTTACATGTCTTTTTTTTTAAAGGTTTATTTATTTATAATGTATACAGTGTTCTGTCTGCATGTGTGCCTGTAGGCCAGAAGAGGGCACCAGATTTCATTACAGATGTTTGTGACCCCACCATGTGGTTGCTGGGAATTGAACTCAGGACCTCTGAGTTCTCTCTCTCTCTCTCTCTCTCTCTCTCTCTCTCTCTCTCTCTCTGTTTTTGGTTTTTCCAGACAGGGTTTCTCTATGTAGCTTTGGAGCCTGCCCTGGAACTAGCTCTTGTAGACCAAACTGGCTTTGAACTCACAGAGCTCTGTCTGCCTCTGCCTCCCAAGTGCTGGGATTAGAGGCTTGCGCCACCACCGCCCAGCCAGGCAGAGCTCTTAGGCACCGAACCAGCTCTCCAGCCCCTCATTTGTCTTTTGTAAACTATCTTTAAGCTTAAGAAGTTTGCCAGACTCACATGACAGTAATGACATGTTTTTTGGATGCTGTGTTTAACTGGTGGTACTGTTCATGTCTTCGCAGGTGTCAGGTGGCCCAAATCCCCCTGAAGAAGACTTGACTCCCATTAGAGGAAATATCACCTTCCCCCCTGGCAGGGCCTCTGTAATCCACAACTGGACAATACTGGATGATGAGGTCAGCCAGTGCTAAGTATGCAGAAGACACAGGCTTTGTGACAGAGACTTGTAGAGGGCTGTTTGTCTAATATTAGATTATATTTATTATTTGAAAGTATTCAGGAATGCAGTCTTTTGGAAATTAATGTCTATAGCCATTCATGCTTCAACCATGAGTAACAAGCTGTTATTTGGGGATACAGCTCACAAATCCCTGATTTATTCCATATTAAATTGTGCTTACAGGGCTGGGATGTGGGGAGGCATTTGCCTACTACATGCAAGTCCCTGGCTTCCATCCCCAGTGTCTAATGAATTTAAATACTCATTAACAATTAAATATAAGGTAAAGATTGAAGAATTTTTATAATGACTGTTTAATTTTTTTATTAATCATTTACTTACTATTTGAACAGAGATATGGGTGCTTATCTAGCAACTGTGTTTTAGTACAAGTTTAAGAAAAATTCTACTGCAATTGATACTTTTTTTTAGGTTATCTTGTTTGTTTACTAGTGTGTGTGTGCACATGTGTGTGCATTGCACAAGTAGTTTTGGGAATCAATCCCAAGTTACCAGTCTGCATGGCATTTTTAACTGATGAACCATCTTGATGGCTTCTTTCTTTAGATGTTTTTAGTTTTGCTGTCATGAAGATTTTATGGTTAGATTTTACATGTAGTCCACTGAGGACTTAGATATATGCTATAACTCAATTGCAGAGGCAACCCCAAATCTGAACAGTAGTGTGCAAGGATGTTCTTCATGAGCCAGTAAAATCAAAACAAAACACCCCCCCCCCCAAGCATGCAAAGGAATCCAGATATTGCTAAAGAAGCGAAGACAGGAAAAATAGACAGAAATATTTAACTTTCTACAGAAATTCTATAGCCAAAGCAAAAACAGTGCTTGATAGAAGAAAATGTGGTAGACACTTTAGAAAGGTAAATTTCTCTGGAAAGACCTGAAACATTTGGTAGCATTGATGACCTTTGTTTTTCTAGTTCAGGAGATCAACAAAAGTCTTCTCCTCTGCGATCCCAGGGCAGTCGAAGGTTATGATTCATTTATAATGAATTAATTACTGACCTTGTAAATTTAAAAGATTTAATAGTGTGTTTTAGGAGGAGTGTCTTTAAATTGCCACTGACAGAGGTAAAATGGGGTGAGTTTTCACCGTTATTCATAACATAGAATTTACAGTAAAGGCGAGGCTTGAACAGCGAGGCGCACTGGAGAGCAACTCTGGGGTCTCTGTAAGCGATAGAAAGCTATGCTCTTGAATAATGTCAGTATTTCATCAAGAAATGACTTCTGGGCCATTTCCAGAGAGCCACGGTGTTCTCTTAATATCACAGAATTGACTCCTGCATTAGAAATCACACAGAGATGCAAGAGAAATTCATATGCTGAAATTAAGCAGTTGTTTGATATCTAGTGTACTTTCCAGATTCTAGAATACTGTTAGACTTTGAATTCTCTTTATGACCATACCAATGATCTAAAATTGACACAGATTTATTCCCATTTGTACTACGTGTACTTAATAGTTTTCTTGACTCTGATCAAGATTCAGAGAAAAATATACATTACTAATTCTTAATGTCATTGCTTTATTCTTTATTTTTCTACTACCTGGAAGTAAATTAATATTTGGAAGATATTTTAGTTTGTGGAGTCTAAATGAGCCCCTTGCCATTTTCTCTGCATTTAAACTTTAGTATTTCTATGAAGCATGCTTTTTTTTGGCCTGATTGCAGATATATTGGCTAATGAAGTTTTGTTTGTATCCGGTAAACAGGTGCCAGAAAATGATGAAGTATTTGTGATTCAACTGAAAACTGTAGAAGGAGGAGCAGAGATTAATGCCTCTAGGAGTTCGGTTGAAATTGTCGTGAAGAAAAACGATAGTCCTGTGAAATTCGTCCAGAGTGTCTACTTGATTCCCGAGGATGACCACATCCTCACCATCCCAGTGGTTCGAGGAAAGGATGTCGATGGAAATATGATTGGATCTGATGAGTCTGAAGTTTCTGTCAGTTATAAAGTCATAGCTGGGGACTCAACAGCACATGCCCAGCCGAATGTAGACTTCATCGATCTTCAGGCAAACACCACTCTTACCTTTCCCCCTTTTGTTCATGAATCACACTTGAAATTTCAAATAATTGATGACAGCATACCAGAGATAGCTGAATCATTTCACGTCGTGTTACTAAAGAACACCCTGCAGGGCGATGCCGTGCTAATGGGTCCTTCTTCTGTGCAGGTCACCATTAAGCCCAATGATAAACCTTATGGAGTACTTTCATTCAACAGTATTTTGTTTGAAAGGCCAATTATAATCGATGAAGATAAAGCATCCAGGTATATTTTCTTTAAATTTACAAACATAATTACTTTATTATATTTTTTTTGGTTTTAATATTTATGATGTTGACCCAATGCTGAGCTGTTAGAACATGTGCCATTTCCTCTAAAACTGCCTTGTTGATATCCTTTTTTAAAAATATTTATTTATTTATTTATTATGTATACAATGTTCTGCCTGCATGTGTCCCTGCAGGCCAAAAGTTGGCAACAGATCTTATTAGAGATGGTTGTGAGCCACCATGTGGTTGCTGGGAATTGAACTCAGGACCTCTGGTAGAATAGTCAGTGCTCTTAACCACTGAGCCATCTCTCCAGCCCTTGTTGATATCTTTTTGAATGTGATTTAATTCTTAAATTGAATTCATATAATGATAGGTTCTTAGTCATATCCAAATATATGTGTTTTTCATATTAAAATGAATCAGTTTTTATGTTGTTATCTGATTTATGAGAGTGATATGACCTCATGTGTTCTGAGCAGTTCTAGGTTTGAAGAAATCACAGTGGTTAGAAATGGTGGCACCCACGGAGATGTCTCTGTGGATTGGTTGCTGACACGGAACAGCACTGATCCCTCACCAGTGACAGCAGATATCAGCCCCAGCTCTGGGACTCTGCGGTTCGCACAAGGGCAGATGTTGGCATCAATCCTTCTTACTGTCGTTGACGATGACCTTCCGGAGGAGGCCGAAGAGTTCCTCCTCACAATCCTGCCTCCCACAGCACAGGGAGGTGCTGAAGTCAGCGAGCCAGCACAGGTAGAGCCTGCTGGGCTTCACTCCTGCATTCCTGTCACTTGTGTGACGGACGAGCTCTACAGCCTTTAAGCATCCAGGTCCAATCTCAGTTTAGTTCTGTGCAGCAGGAAAAAGGCTGGTTTTGCAAAAGTGGCGGTGATTTTTCTTCATCATCTGAATTTCTTCGGAAAATAAGAGACAAATCAAAACAACAAAACAAAACCCCCAAACAAATAAGCACCCCCAAAACATTGCTTTTTGGTGTCGGGTGTAGGACCCTGGGCCTTGGATGCTTCTCAACCAGCCAAAGCTTCTAGCACCATGTTTAAGCCCAGACTTAATATTTTACCACTTAATAAGTTTCAAAACTTCTAGTTTCTGAAAAGTTTCAAAACTGTTTTTGATTCTTCTCCTCTCCTCGTACACAAAGTGATCGTGTAAGAGATGCTCCCTAAATACGTAATAAAGGTCAGAACAGTCTGAGTCGCCCCACCTGTGAAACTCCTGAACTGAACTATTCTCTTTCATTTGTAGCTTCTGCTCTACATCCAGGACAGTGATGATGTGTATGGAGAAATAGCCTTTTTTCCTGTGGAAGGCCAGAAGATGGAAAGCAGTCCGACTGAACGATGCCTGTCTCTGAGTCTTGCGAGACTAGGGGGAGCTAAAGGAGACGTGAAAGTGACTTATTCTGCTCTCTATATTCCCGCTGGAGCTGTGGATCCCTTGCGAGCAAAAGATGGCGTCTTAAATACATCCAGGAGTGGAAGCCTCCTTTTTCCAGAACATAGCAATCAAGTCACTGCAAAACTACCAATAAGAAATGATGCTTTCCTCCAGAATGAGGCCCATTTCCTAGTACAGGTACTTTAGTGATTAAAATAATCTTAATTTTATAGCCATACTTGTCTATGCAAAATAGCTAACGTTATTTTGCTTTAATCTATAATTAAGATTCTGTTTGTTATTTGAAACTACGTAGGGCTGGCACAGTGGTATGCACCTATAATCCAAGAACTTAGGAAACTAAGGTGACAGGAGATGAGAGGGCATCTACTCCCAAAACTGTGGGAGTCCAGTCGTGTCTACATCCCAAAACTGTGGGAGTCCAGCCTTGTCTACATCCTGAAACTGTGGGAGTCCAGCCTTGTCTATTCCCAAAACTGTGGGAGTCCAGCCTTGTCTGTATCCTGAAACTGGTGGAAATCAAACAAACAAGAAAAAAAAGACAACAAAAAATTTTGGTAGACTATCCCTTAATCAATAGAACCTTCTATGCCATATAGATCTGAACAAGGGAAGGGTTCTGCAGAAACACATGGTATTAAAGATCCGCCAGTTAAGACATACAAAGGAGACCACTGTCGTACACATGATAACTTCACAGGCTGGTGATCAATGCACAGGAGACAGATTCACCATAGCTTTGACTTGGTTTGAAAAATATGACATGAGAATTGAATTTATGGAGTAAATATTTCTCATAGTATCTATTATAAGAGAAGCATTTCAACTAAAAGCAATCTGAACATTTTTTTCCTCTTAACTAGTACATTCAAAAATCTGTTTCTTCATTCAGTGTTGGTTGGATCTCTGGACCTCCCAGGTCCATCATACCTCCATCTCGTCATTCTTAGTTTTCAACTTCTATCTGCCGAACACATTATTTTTTTTTAATTTTTTTAAAATTTATTTATTTATTGAGGATTTCTGCCTCCTCCCCGCCACCGCCTCCCATTTCCCCCCCCCTCCCCCGATTAAGTCCCTCTCCCCCATCAGCCCGAAGAGCCATCAGGAACACATTATTTTTTATATTAAAGTTTTAAGTGGCTGCATTCATTTCAAGTGGATAGCATCTCTGCAGTCTATGTATCTGATATTGACAGATTCTTCAATTAGATAACGGTGAAGGTTGTTTGTCAGATTTTTATGATATAAATAAATTTAATACAGAAAGATAATGGATATAGATTCATACAATTAAGATCATATCTTATGCTGAGCATTGGTGGTGCATGCCCTTAATCCTGGCACTTGGGAGGCAGAAGCAGGGAGGTCTTAGTTTGAGCTACAAAACAGAACAAAACCAAAAAAAGGAAGTCTTGTCTCACCATCCACGGTGCCATCTGCAGTGTATGCCAAACGAAATAACATTTTCCATTGCTCTCCATGTGTTGTACTGCTGGATTGAGTTCTGCGTTTGGACCTAGGCTTCATTTCATGGCTTATGATGGCTCTCTCTGGAGATTCTGCCCATTCTCCTTCCTCACCGGTTAGATTTCCCATCAGTCTCAGCAGTGCTCAAAGCTGAGATTGGCTGTATTATCTGTTTTGTTTCTGTCACCTCCTGGGAGGGAAGTTTTTAATAAACTCCTGGAATTTCTTAGTTCCCGTTTTCCCCCTTCAGATTATGTTTTACTTTGCTGAAATAGATTCCTCCTAAAATACAGATGCAGAAAGTGTGTATGTAACATATACTTCTTGAGGCTTTGCAGGGGTGGAAATGTGAAATCTGACCGTTAGTTTGTTTGGGAAATTGGTTGTAGATTAAATGGTTTCTTAATTATCACACAAAAGGCAGTCTTTTAGCTTCCAGGTTGTGGATGAGAAATTTAAATGGAAGGCAATGATTGACTTTTTAGGTAATTTTGTTAGTCTCCAAAAGCATGTAGTATTCTTGACTCCCGAAATGCAATGGCCCTGTATCCAGCCTTGCTATGCAGGGAGGGTGGCTCTTTCTTCTTTAGCTGAGCGGTATGCATGTCTTATGGTTTGCCTTCCAGAGGGACAGCTCACCACGTGGCCTGGTGGGTAGCTTGTTATGGGAAATACATGGTTTTCCAGTACTTGATGAACACTTTTTGGTGAGTGCTTGTCTAGTGGGAAGTGTTTGTCATGTTCCTAACATTACTGGTGATGGAAATACTGACCTTCATCTGTATTATCATGATTTTGTTATGTGTCCTTCATATGGAGAAATTTTGCTGTGATGTTTGCCATTCTAAAGATTCCTAGAGGCATACAGGCCCCAGCTCCTCACGCTGCCCTCACTCTTCCTTGGTTTATGGCATGCCCTGTGAGATGGCTGGCACATGGCAGAGTGTGGGAAGCTGAGTACAGCAAACGCTTAAGACCAGAGCTCTCTGTGATAAGGACTGAACACAAGAATGCTGCCATCAGAGCGCACGTGGGCATATAGTTAGAAATTTTTAAAAAGTTAAAAATATGCCATAAATTGTGGCAAAAAGAAAACATCTTCAGCCAATGGTTCTGGCATAACTGGATGTCAACATGTAGAAGAATACAAAAGATCCATATCTATCCTCTTGGACACAACTCAGCTCCAAATGGACCAAAGACATCAACCTAAATCCAGCCACACTGAACCTCATAGATGAGAAAGTGGGAAGTAGCCTTGAATGAATTGGCACAGGGAACCACTTCCTAAATATAACCCTAGTAGCACAGACACTGAGAGCAGCGATAGAAATAGGACCTCCTGAAATTGAGAAGCTTCTGTAAGACAAAGGACACAGTTAGTGAGACAAAACGGCAGCCTACAGAATGGGAAAAAAATCTTCACCAACCCCATATGGGACAGAGGACTGTTCTCCAGAATATATGAAGAACTCAAGAAACTAGACATCAAAATACCAAATAATCCAATTAAAAAATGGGGTACATATTTAAACAGAGAATTCTCGACAGAAGAATCTCAAAAGGCTTAAAGACATTTAAGGAAAATGCTCAACATCCATACTCATCCTAGAAATGCAAATCAAACAACTCTAAGATAGCATGTTACACCTATCAGAATGGCTAAGATCAAAAACACTGATGACAGCTTATGCTGGAGAGGAAAAGGAGTAATGGGAACTTTTCTCCATTGCTGGAGGGAATATAAACTTGTACAGCCATTTTGGAAATCAGTATGACAGTTTCTCAGAAAATTTGGAATCAATCTACCTCAAGACTCAGCAATACCACTCTTGGGCACACACCCACAGGATGCACACTCATACCAAAAGGATATGTGCTCAGCTATGTGCACAGCAGCACTATTCTTTTTTTTTTTAATTTATTTATTTATTAAGGATTTCTGCCTCCTCTCCGCCACTGCCTCCCATTTCCCTCCCCCTCCCCTGATCAAGTCCCTCTCCCTCATCAGCTTGAAGAGCAATCAGGTTTCCCTGACCTGTGGGAAGTCCAAGGACCGCCCACCTCCATCCAGGTTTAGTAAGTTGAGCATCCAAACTGCCTAGGCTCCCCCAAAGCCAGTATGAGCAGCACTATTCTTAATAACCACGACCTGGAAACAACCTAGATGCCCCCCACTGCAGAATAGGTAAAGAAAATGTGGTACATAACACAATGGAGTACTACTCAGAGGTAAAACAATGACATCTTGAAAGATGCAGGCAAAATGGAACTAGAAAAAACTATCCAGAGTGAGGAAACCCAGACCCAGGAAGACAAACATGGTATGTACTCACTCATAAGTGGATGTTAAACACAAAACAAAGGATAACCAGCGTATAGTTCTTGACCCGAGAGAACCCTAAGAAAGACATACATGGATCTCCCTAGAAAAGGGAAATAGATAAGATCTGAAAAAATTGGGAGTGTGTGTGAGGGAGGAAGATAGGGTAAAGGGAGGGAGAGGGGAGAAGGGGAAGGAGAGGAGAACAAGAGGAAACAGGATGGTCAAGATGGGGAGGACAGAGAGGGAGAGCAAGGAAAGAGATTTCTTGATTGAGGACCCCATTACAGGGCTAGCGAGAAACCTGGCACAAGGGAAACTCCCAGGAACCCACAAGGGTGACTCCAGCTATGACCATAAGCAATAGTGGAGAGGGTGCCTGAACTGGCCTTGCCCTGTAACCAGATTGATGACTAATTTAATTGTCATCATAGAACCTGTATCCAGCAACTGATGGAAGCAGATATAAAGATCCACAGCTAAGCACTGGGCCGAGCTCCCAGAGTCCAGCTGAAGATGTGGGGAGCAATTATTTAAGGACACAGTCAAGACCATGATGGGGGTACCCACAGAAACAGATGACCTGAGCTAGTGGGAGCTCCCTGACTCTGAACTGACAGTGGAGGAAGCTGCATAGGACCAAACTTGACCCTCTGAATATGGGGGACAGTTGTGTGGCTGGGGTAGTCTGTGGAGCCAGTGACAGTGGAACTAGTACTTATCCCTAGTGCTTGAATTAACTGTTTGAAGCCCTTTATCTTTGGAGAGATACCTTGCTCAGCCTTGATATGGGAGGGAGGGTCTTGGTCCATCCTCAAAGTGATGTGCCAGACAGACTTTGTTGACTCCCCATGGGAAGGAAGCCTTACTCTCTCTGAAGAGTGGATGGAGCTTGGGGTAGGGGGAAGGTGGGGGAGGAGGAAAGGGAGTGGGAACTGTGATTGGTACGTAAAAAAAAAAGAGTTGCCACGGTTATGGTGTCTCCACAGCAGAAGACACTCTGAGACAAGTGCTCAACATGGCCTTGCACGGAAAGCTGAGTGGAATTACAGAGAAGGGACCAGAAACCTGCTCTCCTCAGGCTTTGAGCCCTTCAGCCAGCACACTGCTGGGCACAACATTAGGAAAGCATTCACTGTCAATAGCAGGGATGTGAAGGCAGAGAATGGCCCCTTATGAATGCGGGGAACACCTTAATTTTGAGTCTGTTAAAGGAACCAGAGCAGCAAAAGCAAGACACTAAAATTAGCATTTATTTGATCAGTTTATTGAATGATCTTTTTCATCATGTTTTATATCATTCCTTTGTAGTTTTCAAAGGTACAAAGCACTAGAATTAACTGTGACGTTCTGATAAAAGTAGATAAAATGACTTACTACTTTTTCTTTGCAGAAAGTTTTGAGTGAAAATATATTGATTCTCTTCCTTTGATGATTTGGACCCGTGGTTCTCACCCTTCCTGATGCTGTGACCCTTTGATACAGTTCCTCATGTTGTGGTGATCCCAACCATAAAATTACTTCATTGCTACTTCAAATCTGTAACTTTGTCACTGTTCTGAATTGTAATATCTTTAAAAATTTTATTTATTTTTTTTCCATTTTACATACCAACCACAGTTTCCCCTCTACCCCACTCCTCCCCCTACTTTCTTCCCTACCCAGATCCCCATCCATTTCTCAGAAAGGGTAAGGTCTCCCATGGGATGTCTATAAAGTCTGGCATATCAAGTTGAGGTAAGACCAAGTTCCTCCCACCTGTATCTAGGCTGTATCTATCCTCCATAGGGAAGGAGCTCCAAAAAGGCAGTTCATGCACTGGGGATAAATCCTGGTCCCACTGCCAGTGTCCCCACAGGCTGCCCAAGCCACAGGACTGTCATCACTGGAGGGCCTCGTTCGGCCCTATGCAGGTTCCCTAGCTGTTAATCCAGAGGCAGTGAGCTCCCACGAGCTCAGGTCAGCTGTCTCTGTGGGTTTCCCCATCATGATCTTGATATTTTTAGAGATAGATATTTGCTAATGGGACTGTGAGACACAGGTTGAGAACCAGTGCTTTAGGCAGTGCTAACAGCTTAGAGATGTGTGGAGAGCTGGGAAGGGAAGTGTACTCATAGATGGTTGCTTACGCATGACCAGGGGATTTCAGATACATCTTTACCTCTGACCAATACAAATTCTGCTTTCATGTTTCATTCAGATATGTCTATGTTATTTACTTTTTGTGCTGTTTCCTGAGAATATATATGACTGCATGTGCATGTGTTCATTTTCTCTGGGAATAAAGGTTTTTTTTGGGGGGGGGTTTGAGGCAGGGTTTCTCTGTAGCTTTGGTGCCTGTCCTGGAACTAGTTCTTGTAGACCAGGCTGGCCTCAAACTCCCAGAGATCCACCTGCCTCTGCCTCCCGAGTGCTGGGATTACTGCCCGGCTTGGGAATAAAAGCTTTATGCAAATGGTTTAACTACATATTTGTCTTTATGGTTTATTTTGTAAACTCAATATAGTTTATTTAAGAGTCAAACTGTTTTATTTGACTTAGTTTGTATATCAATATTGGACAGAATTTATTTTTCTTTAAATGAGTAGTTACTAAGTATAGACTTCTTCATGTCTTTCTCTTATACATAATTTTCAACAAGAAGTATAACATTTAAGTGAAGCATTTACATTGGCTCTTTGGAATGTGTCTTGATTGTCACAAAGTATTCTGGTCATGGGAGAACAGTCCAGTCTTGTCCATTTCTGAAAAACACCACACAAACCACAAATCTCTACTGTGGTTGACATGTGGCATCATGCCAACCTTTCAAAGCTTTGTGGAGGAGGAGATTTGAAGAGCTTGGTGAAGCTTAAAGTCTCATGGGAAACTCAAAGCTCTGGTCTTTTATAGTCTGAGATGACTAACTCCTTCATTTGACCAGTGTGGACTCATAAAGTTCTGTACGTAAGACGCTGAAAGTTGCGCTGTATCAGTGACCCTGTAGAACTGTTTGTCCTGTAGGGGCCAACTACAAATGCTTATTGCATAGCCGCTGCATTTCAGGTTTGTGCTGCAGATGGGAACATGCAACACGGACACACATGCCTTAAGATACTAACCAGCAAAAATCTGAGCTAGAAAATAATGAACTAATGGCATATGAAGTTATAGTTACGTCATAAGCTTAATCAGAGTAGTAGAGCTTCCAAAGGGGTGGCCGAAGATAACTGGAGAATCCCAAGAAATCGTCACACGGAAGAGAGGACATTGAGCTGGTTTTTAGGGTGTACTTGAGATTGTGAGATGATGAAGGGAGGGGCCGTTCTCGGCTAGGAGACTACGGTCTTCATCAACTACTGGGAGACTGATTGTGTGTTAGATGTGTACTGCATTTCTGTAAGCACTAGGTTGCTCTGGCTGTAGTTGGAGTTCTGAACTGTCTGCTTGTACTGCCTTAGGTCTGGCAGAGAAGGAGCCTAGGTGTCTGATTGGATGTATGGGTCAATGGAACCTGGCAGAAAATGTGAGAGTTTTTTTTTTTTTTTAACTTTTAAAATGTCGGTGTAGTTGAATATAGGTGACAGAGTGGACAAACAGGTGGGGACACACGAAAAGCTAGTGGCGGGTAGGACCTGGAAAGGGATAGTGATTTCTGTTTGGACAGTGTATCTGTACAATGTCTGTGTGACATTTGTGAGATGCTCACTAGTGATGGTTATAATGACTTGGAGTTTGAGGGAGATATTCAGATATTATTAAAGGGATAGGATGATGTTACAAGGTAAAGAACCAGGGAGAGCTCGACTCAGTAATCAATCCTGAGAATCAAAAGAAATGGAGCTCTGACAGTCCCTTTAGGAGGTGCAGGGCCAGGTACCGACTTTCAGGGTCACTGGTGACCTGTGACTGCATCTACTTAGATTTTTTCTTAATTAATTAATTAAATTAATTAATAAATTAACAATTATCATATCTCTTGTTTTTGTTTGTGCTTTTTAGTTGGAAGCTGTGATATTGGTGAACATATTTCCCCCAATCCCACCAGTAAGTCCCAGATTTGGGAAAATCAGAAATATTTCTTTATTGGTTACCCCAGCCATTGCGAATGGAGAGATTGGCTTTCTTAGCAACCTTCCAATCATTTTGCATGAACCCAGAGGTTCTGACACTGAGGTGGTGAGTACACATTTACTTACTGATATGTCCTAATGTGTCTGAGGGATGGAAAACCTTTTTGATATGGGGCCAGTGTGTAAAGTTAATAGAATATGTGCTTTTTAGAATAAACAACTGATGAACATCTGATTTTCCTACAATATTTACTATTCTTAAGAGGTTATGCTTATATATATATATATATATATATATATACACACATACACATAAATGGCAGGAGCCATCCCCATTGGTGGACAGGTTCCAGCAAGGGAAGGAAGTGAGCCAGGCCATGGTGATCGGGAGAATCTTATAGCCAGAGTATTTCTTTATTTATACAGAATTTAGTAAGAAGGGATACATTCATGTTGTTCTAAAACATAGATTATATCATTTTTGTTTTTGGACATGTTGTTTCACTTCCTTTCATTTGTAGTAATAAGAGCGGCAGAGCTACATCCCCAGCACCCCAGCTGCCTGCTAGCTTATGCCCCGAAATAATTACACGGATACTGTATTCTTTTAAAGACTGCTTGGCCCATTAGCTCTAGCCCTTACAGGCTAATTCTCATATCCTGATCAACCCATCTCTAATAATCTATGTAGCATCAGTCTTACCGGGAAAGATTCTAGCCTACGTCCATCCTGGGTTGGAGCTTCATCGCGTGTGCCTCAGAGAGCAGAGCTATCGCGTCTGCCCGGGCAAGGGGAGCATGGCGTCTCTGAGCTCACTTTCTCTTCCTCCCAGCATTCTGTTCTGTTTACTCCACCCACCTATGTTCCAACCAATAAAATGGGCCAAGGCAGTTTTTTTAGTTTTTAACCAATGACCTTCCTCCATCATTCATTCATCTTTTTGCTCATCATTAATAAACTATGACAAATCAGTTATCATTTCCAATCATTTTCCTCAACTTTTGACATCATTGATTGAATAGGATGCTCAGGACTTTCCTGGGGAAGCTTAGAAATAGCATTCCTGGAACAAGGCATAAAAGACTCATAAGAAAATTTCCATCAGTCAAATATTCCCAAATTGTACAAATATTAGAAGTCTCCCAAGTATGAAAAGCAAAGGTGGCATGGCGGCCATCTTGTGGCTCAGCTTTGCTGGAACTTTGCCAAGCAGCTGTGCTGATTTTGTGACTTCTGCCATTCCATCAGATATGGCTGTGCAGTCTCCCCTTCTTTTGTTTGTGAACATATGGTCTGTTCTGAGACAAAATTGTAAATACCTTTTTATAACCTCGGAAACCAAGGCAGACTGCAATTGAGCTGAACTTGTTGAGGCAAAGACTGCATGTTTAGTTCAGAATTGTTCCGTAGGCCATGGAGGTGGGGCTGTTCATTTAAGTATTTACCTGGGTCCAGTACCTGTGAGAGGTGGAATCAAGTCAGTTCCCTAAAGCTTACAGGAACCCTTTTTAAGTTTACAAAAAAAGGTAAAAGAACATCAAGATTCCTAAAACTGTTTATTTTGCCTTGGAGGCCTGCCGTTAACGTTATAATCAAGGATTTTTCTTGTGTATACTAGTTCCATGTTTCTGGGGCAAAACATGAAAATCTAATGATTCAGTCATAGTTTATCAGCTTCTAAAATTTCCCTGTGTTTTTCTTTTTAAATGATTTTTTTCCAGATCCTATATCTCATGCTAATTACCACTAAAGTAATAATTTCTATAGAAGATACAAATTCTTATACAGCAAGTTCTCCCAGGGAACCACCTTCAATTTTATTTATTTTATTTTTTTGCAATATGCCACAGTTTTTATTGCAACGTGGCCACTTTTGTGAGGGTAGGGAATTTGATCTCAAAACAATGTTCCATTTAAGGCTCTTTTATACAGAAATTGCCATCATGACTGATAATTAAAATATCTGTAGTGTTTCAAGAGTCATACGATAAACATAAAACTCCTACATTTATTCAGTAGCGTATACTCAATGGGAGACCAAAGACATCAACACAGCTATTTCTTTGAAGAAAATATGCAGGTAAGAGGAATGAACACATTTAATCCCTTAAAAAGAATGCCAATTAAGTTTTATTCTTTTTTTTTTTTTTTAAAGTTTTATTCTTAACATCAGCTTTCACAAGAGTTATTCCATTTTCCCAGTTCTGGCCTCCAGTGAGGGGCCCTTAACAGCAAGGAGTCAAACATTAAATGCAACAAAGACACAGGAAAGAGTGGTGTAGCACTTCTAGCAAGGACAGTGAAGGGTCAGTTCAAGTCATCCGAGCACTGTGATCTTTGTCAAGCAGCAACTCTAGGACACTTAGCATAGCCACATAAATATATATGTAACAAGTCTAGTCATAGATAATGATGTTATTAACATTATTGAGAGTGGATGTGGCTTGGTAGGGTTTATAGGAAATAACTGGGAGTGGAAGAAGGGAAATGATGCAATACTATTTCAATTAAAATTTTTTTTAAAAAAGTAGAATTAATTGCTCATGGTGAGAGTAGATTGTAAATGGAGGCTGCTCTTTCATTTCCTGACTGATCAGACATGAA
>NC_022021.1:17772964-17774615 GCF_000317375.1 Microtus ochrogaster
TGACAGACTTTTCAATGAAGCAGAAAATTTGAAAGACTTCTTTGCCTATATTGACAGTTTGTCAGTTACTTTCTTGTGTGTCCTGCAGAACGTCTGGCAGACTCTTTCATAAAGCAGGCACCTTGTAGGATCATCCCTTCACTGGGAAAGTTCAGCAGTCACTTTTCTGTGGGTCCTGCAAGTCTGGTTCATCCAGCATACCATCAAACAATTCAGGAAAAAACAGTTTCTTGCCAAAATGACTAGCCTTGTCACATTGAAGGCAATTTGATAACAAGTTTCTTTGATGCCTATCAACTTCTCTGAAGGAATTAGAGCTGTCAGAACCAGACATGTCTCACTATTCATAAAAGTCTAAGTCCTTAAAACATTTTAAATGCCATATTCTGTAAGTCTTTGAAAGGTTTGAAGAATACCTATCCATATGAAATATATCTCTGTATATCTAAAAAATCAACTAACATGACTAAAAGTTTGATAATTATAAAAGACTATCTATTAATCTGTATTTCTTAATTATATTACATTTTAAAATGAGCTGCACAAATACAATACTTTGGACAAGAGCAGAAATACATATATGCTATATACCCAGTGTAACAAATCAACCTTAAAATTGTATCAATAGACCAAGATCTATGCCAATGCAAAGTATTAATCTCTATATCATATCCCCCTTTAAATGAAAATAAGCATTTATAAAAAATCATTTTTGGAATTTGGGTGTTGTTTTCTATAAACTGCTTTCTGCTGTTTTTTTGGGTGAAATATTTTTAGGGTCCACGGAGACCTTTCTGGGGGGGTCTTGTTCCATCAAACCAATTAGCCTGGAAGTAATCCACAGGTTCTTATCTTCTGTGGAAATAAAAGCAGAACCTCTTTTCCAAAGTAACATATACTTAGACTCAAATTTTGAAGTCAAGATACCTTTAAAAAAAATATATATATATATAGGTTTAGCTTAGCAGCCCCCAGAATCAAATGTCTCTCTGTAGTCAAAAAAATTCAAAGAAAACACAATCATAAATATAATCCAGACTCTCTGTGTATTTTTCCTCTTTATGTGGCTTATTTTTTTTACTCCATTTATCTATGTCTGTATTCTTTTATATTTCTTTTACTGTCTCTTTAAAGACTTTGTTTTATTTTTAAACTACTTCTTTTTATAACTGTCTGTATTCTTTTTTCTCTCTCAAGCTTATATATATACACACACATATACACATATATGTTTTAAATACATTGTGACCCCTTTGGAGATTTATTTTTGTCTGAATCTTTCTTTATTGAATATCTGTAATCATTTTCTGACCAGGAACACCTTTTCTTTTTAAAAATACTAAACAGGGTGGCTAAAACCAACTCAATGGCTCTGCCTGTTTGCTCTGCCCCATCCAACATGGCAGAGGTATGTTCGCTGCCTCTTCAAGCCACACTTATTGCTCCAGCTCCAGGGATGTAGGGGGTCTATGCCACTATTAAGCAACTAGTAGCATGCTGCTCACAAAACCATTTAAGTGCAGAACCAGAATTTGTGCTGCCAGCACAAACCAGGAAGATCTTTCTTAAAGCGGTTGCCCAGTTTTTACTGCTAATGCTAAGCCAGGAATCTTTCTCTTAATAGAATTGTACCTCTGATTGCCTCTAGCAA
>NC_022021.1:17774854-17776612 GCF_000317375.1 Microtus ochrogaster
GAGGCTTGTGGCTTGTTACCTCTTGCTTCTTGGGAAGCTACATGGTGTCTGCCTCCTTTGGCAGCTACATGGTGTCTCCGTGACTCCACCTTCTCTCTCTATCCCTTCCAGCCTTGCTATATTCTGCCTTGCCATAGGCCAAAGCAGCTTTATTCATTAACCAATAAAAGCAACACATGTACAGGACAGCCCACGTTAGTTAGATTGTTAAAAAGTGATTGGTTTTACACAGTGTATAACATTTGATAGCCAGTTATGAATCTGGCTTTTAGTGGTCATATTGTAGAAACACAAAGTAGTTTTGGGTTTTGTTCTCTGTCATTTGTGCTGCCTCAGGTATAACTGAAGACTCAGAGGTAGCTTGGAGTTTGATGGTTGATACTAGTTATAGTGATGTGGATTTGTGAAATGCTGAGCCTTAGCAACACACACACACACACACACACACATGCATGCACACATACACTGACACACAGGCACACACGCATGCACACTTACACACACAAAAGCATACTCCTCCCTTTTTCCTTCCCTAAGCATCATTGTCGTACTTGAATCGTGACTAAGAGTCCTTCTGTTTAGGAATACCTCTGTATTGCTGTATCACAATCTGTCAAAGACAAGTACCTCCCACTTAGGTTTGCTTTAAATTGGTTAACGTTTAGGTCAGAAATGAGGGGAGTTGGTTTTGTTATCAAAGTCTCATGTGTCTTGACCACTGTTTCATTCATTTATTGTGAGATTATACAAAGGGACGGTGAAGGTTCACTTTTCAAAATGGTTTTGACTTCATATATTTTCAAAAGTTTACTCTTTTCCTTGCAATGCCTAAAAAGTATCTACTTTGTTCCCTGGGAATGTGTTCCTTTGTTTACTGTGCGAAGCTGTGAATTTACTATTTCTACTGTTCCAGGTCTCACCCAGCTCCCTCACGTGACTGAGGGTCACCTCTTTGTAGTTTTTTTTTTCCTTCCTAAGAATTTTTCTTTGCTTAGTTGTCTTAGGCTCAGTTGGTAGCCAGAATAGCTAAATGGACAGTTTTATATTTTTCACTGTTCTTTAGCTTTCCTAATATATTTGCCTTTTTATTAAGGTAATCCCAAGGTCATATTTTTGGCGTGGTATATATTGCAGATAAATTTGATCAGCAAAAAACATTTAAAAAAGTATCAACATTATTTTCCTGCTTCTTCGACTGTGTTTCTAATACCACCTGGCTGTTTACTTCTTTATATGAAGTACACACGGTCAGCCAATTATACTTGCATGTGCATGGAAAGTTCATGTTTCTCATGAGCATACATGTTTAGGCAAGTTTTTCTTCTTTTTCTTTTTAAAATAAGGTATATATCCCCCTACATCGAGATGGAACTGATGGCCAGGCTACTGTCTACTGGAGTTTGAAGCCCTCTGGCTTTAATTCACAAGCAGTGACCATGGATGATACAGGTCCTTTCAATGGCTCTGTTGTGTTTTTATCTGGACAAAGCGACACAACAATCGGCATTACCGTCAAAGGCGATGACATACCGGAGCTGAATGAAACCGTTACCCTTTCCTTAGACAGGTAATAATGGATCACGGCAGAAACGGTAACTCTGTTTGTTTGATTAATGATTTTGACTTTGTTTTAGTTAATTTCTCCATATGTGGTGAAAACTGTGGAGAAGGGTTATCATGGCTTTCTCATGTTTCTGTTGTGTATTGGTGGGCTTTTCTTTGACTAGGAAGATTATTGTTTTTGTGACCCTTCGCTCT
>NC_022021.1:17777040-17780515 GCF_000317375.1 Microtus ochrogaster
TGAAGCATAGTCAGACATATTGCTCTGCTTATGAGGGCAGCAGCAAGCCATCGAAAATGTTAGGTCACACACTTATCTTCACTTTCAAGAGAGGAAAGATTAGACTTTTATAAGTGATTAAAAAAGACAAGATTAACCTTTATTCTCTTTACATGGGATTTAAATAGTAAGTAATTATTTTATAGAATAAAATCACACAAATTCATGTGTTAACATTTGAGCCATCATAATAGGAAATTATGCAGTATTTCTAGGAGGCACCACAATCTCTAAGGGCTTTGTTATATTTTATTTATTTTTTAAGAAAATTCAGAAAATGCTTTCTAAAGAGGAAATGGAGTCTGATTCATTGGTGACAATGGTTTTTGAAAGCAAACACACCTATGGCACTGTGGATATAGTGCACTGCAGATGTACAGTTAGAAACACAGCTGCGGTGCTGTGGGAAGAGTTCTCTGCAGATGTACAGTTAGAAACTCTGAACTTGACCATTTTATAGCATGTTCTTCATGAGTGAGGCAGGAAAAGCTTAATCGTGTCATCTTTTGTATCTGATTGTCACTTCCTAGGCCTCCCCACCCTTTTTTTGGTTTGTTCTGGAACTCTCTCTGTAGACCAGGCTGGCCTCAGCCTCACAGATCCAACTGCCTCTGGAGAGGAAAGTGCTGGGATTAAAGGCGAACACCCCCTTGTCTGTTGTAGTCTATAAAGTGAATGAACACAATGTAGACTACACAGAGTGGGTCTTTTGACAGGCCACTAGTCATTTTGTTATCATCAGAACCATACACTTATTTTTTTCTTTCACAAAACTAAAAACAATAATAAATCCCAGCAGCCAAAATCCACAGTCTAAATGTCACCATCTTATAACACCATGATACAGACTGCCTTGTGGAAAACTGCTTCATTTGATAAAAGTTACTGAAATTCATTGACATATGAATTGGAAATTAATTTTTTCCATGGAGCTTTTCAATAGCTTAGGTCTGAGCACAGCTAAAGCAAATTGGATAATAAGTATAAGCCCGTGGAACTTAAACCTTGTTAGCCTGGCTGATCTCAACTGGATGTTTAAAGAATAATTGGAAGTATATGTACCTCTGCAAGTCCAGTAGCACTTCTGTGTAATCTTTCAATATAACATGAAGATTTGAAATGAATTAACTCTTCCTTTGAAAGCTTTTTCTTTCCTCTCCTTCTCCCTATGTGGAAGAGTATATCATACACCACAGGGAAGAGCAAATCATAGAGTTCTTTGTTTTTTTAAATATTGTGGTTCTTTTAAAATAGAACCAATCAGTCAAAATCTACACTAAAATGTCAATTCATTTGGTAACTGGTGTTCAAACAAGAATAGCCTAATAATACTCTTGCATCCAAAGAAATGTTTAGATAAATAAATGACAAGGAAATTTACCATTTGGAAATGATTTTGTCAAAATCTTTCTTTAGTTTTGCAAAGTCTTAACCAAACTTAAGAAATAATGAATGAACAAATGCTAGTGTGATCATATCACAACAGAAGTAGGAATGCTTTATTAGGGTAGGCTAATAAAGTTTTCTCTCAAGGCCAACTCAAGTGCTTTAATGTTAAACTAAATGTAAGCAGAAGTTGACTTGATACTAAACAGTTAAAAGTAACTTCAATATAATATCTACTAAAAGTATTCTATTGTTTAATATTTTGCAATTAGAAGCATTTTTGTTATTTTATTTCATAAAACAATTATACGTTACATAAATCTTTATTTATAAATGATATGTTCTACTTTAAATTCTGAGCTCAAGAGGTCTTTGTTTTGATGTGTACCTTTTAAGGCTATTGGACGATGAAATACACTAGGGATGTGGAAAACTAGATTTCCTGACACTAAGCTGTAGTTAAAGTGACGATGTCTTGTGACTTGTTGAATATATTCTCTGCCAGTATCGAAAGGTACAGATTTCTCCGCTACAGGGTTTTGATGATTTTAATGCAAATAGCAACTGGCTTTAGATCTGAGGATGAAAGGGTTTTTTTTTTCAAACCTAATTGAAGTGAGTAAGTAATTATAAGTAGGGCTGAATGAAATTTGCTCAGCTGCTGTGGCTTCTGGAAGTGCACACTTTCAGGCTTCTGTGCTTTGTAGGGTGCCAGGAAAGGAATGCCTTGACATGCTTGCTTGACATGCTTTCTGGTCATGGGGTCATCTTCCCTGAGTGGGATTGCTAGCATTTGTCAATAGCAGAGAACACAATGTGCTCAGTTCCCATAAACTGCAAACTGCTAGCTCTAGGAGGTGGGGTTGGGGTGAGTAGTAAGGGTGCTTCCTTTATCTTTATTTCACCATTACACTGAGCTTCTCGTCCTGAGGTTTTAGCAAATGGTATTGTCTCCTCCCCTTCCCCCTTCCCACTGTTCTTTCTGTGTTGACAGGGTAGAAATGGAAAGATTTGTCGTGTATTTTGGGTAAGTGTGCAGAATAATGTCTTGTTTTGAAGATTCACTATTTTTTTTCCTGTGAGTGACTGTTTACTAATGAAGCTGCCATTCTGCATGACCAGTCTTGAGCAATGCTGCCTGTCCACCTGGTTGTGCATGTCTGTGTGCAGTTTTATTCTCTAGTGACAGTGGGTTTTGTATGAGTAGTTTGAAATTTGAGGTCCTCAGTTTTGCGTTCTGAATGCACTTAAAATATTTAAGAAAGCACTGAAGAATTGAGTGTTATTGCATTTTGAAGGGTTTTAAATTTTAACTTTCCAAATAGTTTACACCAGAGAGTAACTGTAGTTTAACTTTGAAATCCTTTATGATCATATTTCGCTTAATAGAGAATATGAAACCAGTGGTCTTTCTGGGTATATCATTGCAGTTTCTTGCTTTCATGCCTGTGTTTTATAGAGAATATTTTTGAGCTTGTATCATACATTAGAGTAGCATATTTTAGAGAAGTCTAAAAGTAACTCTTTACTGTGCATACTGATTTGCATGCTCTGCTTCTCATCCAGTTTTCTTGTCTCCTATCTTAGTTGGACAGGGGATTTAGTTGATGAAGATATTTATAGAAATGAAATAGAGGCATTTTCAGCACAGCAAATAGCTGTCTGGTGTTCGGATCTCTTCCTCTGTGGTCACTAGCATGTTGGGCATTGCTTGTTTCATTTGTATAAGCAGAAACATATTAATCATTTTTTCCCTCTTTGAAACCACCAGTCTGTTCACATTTCTATGGACTGTTTGTGGTTCCATTGTGATTTGGAGGTCAGATCATGACTACACTTTTGCTCAGTAGGAAGTGACATGTGGAGAGGCTCAGTTCAACTCATGTGGCTACGACTTCCTGAGAGCTAAGTCCAGATCTCAGAACCTGCTCTCTCTTTGATCATCCCAATTATATTCTAACACAGACACCAGAAATTTAAAAAAGCTTATCTATACACCAATTTATCTACACACACACACACACACACACACACACACACACACACTCGC
>NC_022021.1:17780615-17805615 GCF_000317375.1 Microtus ochrogaster
CTCTCACACACACACTAGTTGTTATTGCATGTCAGCATCTCAGATCCACTTCATTCCTTTTATTCTAATATATTTTACATTTTTTTTAAAAAAAAGTTTGTGGTTAAAACTGAGACATAGGAAACACTTCAAAGACAAAGAGTATTCATAAAAGTTTGATCAAAATTGTTTTTATTTATTTAGTTTTCATCATTTGTAGTGTGTAGTTACCCAGTTAATACATATTATTACACAATTAGCATAATCATTTTTAAGGAGACTTAAAAGAAATTCACATGTAAGTAAAATTTAAAATGTAGAACACATATAAGAGAAGCAGAATGCAACAGGTATCAGGTTATTTAACTATATACTCCAACCAATTATAAAATATAATTTTCTAAAACTACAGTAAAATCTTACAGGATTTGATACTTTATATGAATGGTTTTTATATTCTTTGTTTATCTATGCAGTGTTTAGTCCAGTCAAATAAAAGAAAGATACAAAAATGTGATAGTCTTGCAGTAAGTGTTATCAGTGGAAATAGGTTTGGTGTGGAGTGATTTTAATGCTTGTAAATTTGCTGAAAGCTTTAACTCTTGGTTGCCGTCTGAGTTATCTGGGAGACATGCAAACACTGCTGGCTCTTTCAAAGTGTGAACAGTTCAGAGTAACAGTACTTTTTCTTTTCTTCCTCTCCAGGGTGAGTGTGGACAGTGAAGTCCTGAAATCAGGATACACTAGCCGGGACTTAATTATTTTGGAAAATGATGACCCCGGAGGCGTTTTTGAGTTTTCTCAGAATTCTAGAGGACCCTACGTCATAAGAGTAAGTTTGAACCTTCACTTTCTATTCATAGCTTTAGGAAAATGCTCTAGAAGAGTTTGAAATTCTGTGGATTTTTTTCAAGGAAGGAGACGCTGTGGAGCTCCGCATCACTCGGTCCAGGGGGTGTCTGGTGAAACAGTTCCTGCGCTATCACATAGAACCCAGAGAGAGCAATGAATTCTATGGAAACACAGGGGTGCTGGAATTCACACCTGGGGAACGAGAAGTAGTGATCACCTTGCTTTCAAGGTTGGATGGCATGCCAGAGGTACCAGGTTTTGAATTTCTCTTATGCTCATGGGGCAGGCTGATAGCATCAGTATATTGAGGATTGAAGTATTTTGAACATTGACAGCAAGATATAAGAAAGAATAAGTATTTATGTTTGGAAATACTTAGAAAGAAGCTTTAAAAGAATAAGATTCATTCTGCTTACAAGAGTGTATTGTTGTCCTCCAAACAAGAAATAAAAAAAAATATGAGATTTTGCTTGTATGATCAGTTTTGTCCATTAATATAAGTTTATTTTATGTTCTCTATATCAACAACTCTTAGTGGTGTGGTTTTGAAGTAAAGTTTTGCTATAAAATTGTTTGGAAAGAAATAAATATGTTTTATATGAAAAGAATCAGATGTACTTTATTTATGTTTATATCGCAATACATATGCAGCTTCCAAATTAATTTTATTTTTTTACTTTTGCTCATTTAAATGAATACTAGATCATGAATGAGAAGTTCTTGAATTTTTACCATATTAGAATAGTATCATTGTTTCTTTTTCTTTTTTATAATGCATATTATGTCTCCTGTCTTTCAGTTAGTAGGCAAATATTTTTAAAAATTAGGAATAACACCAGCTCTTCTATCGTTTTAGTGTGATGTATGTTCCTGAAAAGTTGAACATATTAATATTGTAGGTAATCTATACATTGTATTTGCCGTGAGAGTATCAACTTTACCTTCTGTCTAATTCGCCATGCTTTCTGTAGCTGGATGAGCCCTACTGGGTGATCCTCAGCAGCCATGGCGAAAGGGAGAGCAGGCTGGGAAGTGCTACGGTTGTCAACATAACCATTCTAAAAAATGATGAGCCTCATGGGATTATAGACTTTGTTTCTGATGATTTGACTGTGTCAATAAAGGAAAGCAAAGGAGAAGATATCTATAGTGGTAAGCTGTTATGTTTACTGTATTTTATTTCTCTTCACCGAAGTGGCCATTAATCTCCTTTTGCCTTAATTTAATAATATTTCTATTTGTATGTGTGTTTGTGCGTACTTGTGTGAATTTATGTGCACCATGTGCGTGCAGATGCCCGTGGAGTTCAGACATTAGTGGTGGTCAGCCATCTGCTTGGGTGCTAGGACTGAACCTGGGTCCTCTGGAAGAACAGTAAGCGCTCTGAACTGCTGACCCCTCTCACCATTCTTAGTTCATTTCTTTAGTAACTGTTGTCAGTTTTCCACTCTGCCTCGGAAATTACATGCAGCTTAGAAACTTACCTTTTAAATCTCATATGCAGGGTTGCCGTTTTCATTTCTTACACAGCATTGTGATGATATTGAAGACTTCAGTTGCAGTTTGATTTTAGCTAATACTTTATAACATTATAACTCAGACACGGGGGGAGGAATCAAGTCACGTCAAGTGGAGTGGACACTACAGCTAAGAGTGACTGTGGAGGAACTGTTGCAGTGGGGATGAGAATTCCTTTATTTGAAAAGCAATGTCTGGGCAATAAAAATTACTTTTCCTGTCAAGTACAAGTCAAGCTTCCAGTAGTGCCTTTGATGGAACTACTTTGGTAGCCTTTATAATAGTTGTACATAATTGATTACAATCCCATTTCTCTGCTAATATTGAAGAGGCTCCATACATACACACACACACACACACACACACACACACACACACACACACACACACAGTTATGTTAACCTTGCAGTTTTGCTAAGCAAGTGTTTGTGTGGGTCCCCCTTTGTCTACGTGGTCAGTTGGCCATCAGTCCATGAGCACAAAGAAGCAGAAGCCACAACAGAGATCCTTGCAGGGCGTGAGAACAAGGGAGACAGCCCTCCAGGAGAGGCTCCAGTGAATCAGCTCAACCTTATTCCAGAGTGTAGGAAATGCGTAGGATTGGGGCGCCGGGGGGACAAATCTAATTGGCATTAAGTGGCACACCCCTTTCAGAAGGCTCTGGTGGCCGCAGGGTCCTATAGCAGAGCTCTTATTTTAAGTCTTAGTTACCATATGTATAGCAGGGGAGGTTTCTAGCAGGAAACTGTGCCAAGGGTCACCCTAGAGATACATTAGGTATCTGGCTTAGAGACAGTATTTAGAAACAGTCAGTCCTCCAGGTCTAGGGACTTTCTCCTGAAGGGCAGGTAGAGAGTGGGAAGTCACACTGGGGGCGGGGTGGGGAGGGAGGAGTCTCCATGTCCTTGAACTTTGGAAAAAAGGCTGCCAGGCTGTGACAGACTGCAACCTCCAACCAGCCAGCAAGCCTTGCAACAAGTGTTGATGAAGAGGTTTTTTTTTTTTTCCCTGTTTATTTCAGAAGTTGTTTTTGCTTTTTTTAAAGATCAGCCTATGTTCATGTGTGTTTTTCCTAGCTGTCTATGGTGTAATACGAACTCGAGGCAACTTCGGTGAAGTTAGTGTATCATGGATGGTTAGTCCAGACTTCACGCAAGACGTGTTTCCTGTGCAAGGAACTGTATATTTCGGAGACCAGGAATTTTCGAAAACTCTCACTGTTTACTCCCTTGTGGATGAAGTAAGTCCTGCTCATATAGATCCTCGTGTGCTCATCGGAGTTGTTGGTTCACACACTCCTCTCTATGCGTTATTCTCATATAGATCTTCCCCTGCTCATTGGAGTTGTTGGATCACACACACTTCTCTAAGTGTTATTCTGTTGTTTTATCTTTTGTGGTGCTGTTGGTCAAATTCTATATTCCATGTAAACATTCTAAATTTACAGCTCAATCATTCTTTTCTTAATTAAGTAATTAAATATCTGGCGATACATTTTATGATGAAAACTGTAATAAAGAGCTCCATTATGACAGACTGGATAGACAACAAGAAAGCAGTGCTATTTGGTTGTCCTTGAAGCTATTTGTACTTTGAAATCCTTACAATTGGTGGTAATCAGTAACCCCATCATTATAGCAAATACCAGGGATTCAGGCTTTGGGGGGATGTTTAGCACCTGGTTTGTTTTAGGCACTTGAAGAAGAGGCCTCCTGTGGGCATCTCATTGTATACTTCAGCATCAGGAAATAGGCGTTCTGAGCTCCAAAGGAAAGATAAGGAACTGCACTAAGGTGGGGAGTCGACCTTTCTCAGGGCAAAGCTATGAAGCATGTCTCCTTTCCCCCCAAACTGTCCCCCAACAGACAAAATTTCATGTTGTTTTTTGTCTTGGTGTGGGGATCACACAAACAATGTGAACGGGACCCACGGGGGTGGGGGTGGGGGAGATAGAAGAATCAGAGGGATGGAAATCTCATCATTTAAAGAACACAGTAAGGATGCCTTTGGACCTCCTCTGGAACCTTCCTGAAAGTTTAAAGACACAAGCAAGCGCTAACAGCCTAGCAAATTTTAGTGCTCTGTTCTAAAGTTTACATTGTTTTTATGTTCCATTTTTTTCTTACAGTTAATTTCTTTCCTGTTTTCTTACAGAAATAAAATAAGCTCTGGCATAGCCATGTTTTCCTTACTTAAGTCAAAACATATGTATTTCCATTGCACGCTATAGCTACAACAAAATAAAATGGCTGCTTGGAAGAATATTGAAATGATTTTAGGGGAATCTGAGTTTTATGGGACCAGTTTAAGAAGCTTCTGCCTTAGAGATGAGAATGAATATTAGCAGTTACGACTGTGCTTTCAAAAAATGAATAGGCATGCAGCATGACATGTATGATTCACTTGACTTAGAATATGTACCATTTCCCCAAAGATTCCGGAGGAGATGGAGGAATTCACCATCATTCTATTTAATGCAACCAGTGGTGCTCAAACAGGAAATAGAACAACTGCCTTCCTGAGGATTTTAAGGAATGATGACCCCATTTATTTTGCAGGTAGTATTGCTATCTTGTTTGAATGAGTTTACATACATCTTAAATACTATATGTGTTTTAAGACATTTTTATTTAATTTTATGTGTAGGTATGTTTTACCTGCATGTATGTGTGTGTACCCTGTGCATGGCTGGTGCCTGTGGAGCCATATGAGGAAAATGGATCCCTACAACTGGAGTTAGGATGGGTGGAAGCCATCTTGTGGGTCTTGGAAGTCAAACCTGGGTCCTCTGTAAGACCAATAAGTACTCTGAACTACTGAGCTATCTCTCCAGCCCCAATACATATGTTTAAAAATTATTAACTGAACATTTTTATAGTGTTGTTTAAATATAATTTCACAGTTCATTTGATGATTGATTTTCATTGTTTGAGTTGAAACATTTTTATTTTTAAGATCTTCGGAAACACAATGAAAACAAAAGAAAGTCCTGGATAGCTTTGTTTCTTTTTTGTAATCCCATGGCATTGCCTTTGCTTTGGGTAGACAAGAGTATGCTTCCCCAGTCACTTCCTAAGAGCGTGGGATGGGTTCAGGGCTTGCGTTCTTCCTAAGGGTGGTCACTTGTTACAGTAGCAGATGAGCAATGGACATATTAATGAAGGATTCTCCATTTTTGTCATTTTGCTGCTTTCTGTACAACTAACTTTTGCCCCTGAGGTATCTTTCAGTTTTGTGAATGAGAATCAGACTTTTAATTTTCTGAAATTTCTTTTATACGATGTATATAGTTGAAACTGCTGATAGAGTAACACCCTGAGCCTCTCGAATTTTACTTTTGCCATTCTTAGCCTTCAGGTAACATAGTTAATGAGTTAGTCTTGATCTTTCTTCCCCAGCTGTCATGGCGAAATGAAAGAAGAGATCTATATTCAAGGAACTTATCTTTAGTATGAGGCATGTTAAACAGAAGTCAAAAAATTAGAAATCTCATGAGCTTTAATGACCGATTGGTTGCCAGAGACATTGGGTACTATGGGCATTATGCAAGAAAGGACACGGACTCTTGAAACAATCAGGGAGGAGCAGAGTAGACTAGAGTACAGACTTTCCTTGTTGATGGCAGCGAGAAAGAAGCGTGCTCTGAAAATGTGCTCACGGGATGGAAGAGGTTCACGGATTTCTTTTCTATGTATGTTTCAGAACCCTATGTCCTGAGGATCCAGGAGGGAGACACCGCCAACTTCACAGTGCTCAGAAATGGATCTGTTAATGTAACTTGCACTGTCCAGTATGCTACCATGGATGGAGAGGCTTCGGGAAGAGAGGGAGACTTTGTTCCTGTTGAGTTAGGCGAAACTCTCGTATTTGAGGCTGGGAGCAGGGAGCAGAGTGTATCTGTATATGTCAATGATGATGAAATTCCTGAAACAGATGAGCCTTTTTATGTAATCCTTTTCAATTCGACAGGTAAATAAATGCTGTTCTGCTAAGTATTGTGCCAGGCTGACCTTTACTATAACTGTAACTGCTCATGAGGAATGCGTTCTTGACTGGTGGGTGAAGAAGACAGCTGTCACTGTGTGGTATATATTAGATTCCAGTGTGACAAAATTTTGCGAAATCCAGCTTCTAAGAAGAAAGAGTTTGGCTCATGGTTCTAGGGGGATTAGCCCAGGGCTCTTTCACTACATCATTTCTGTACCTGGAATGAAGCCTGGTATTGAAATCAAGAAGATGGTGTCAGTGCACACTGTCAGTCAGCACTCAGATTTCTTTAGTTCTTTCAATACTAGCATTTGCAGCAAAATTACCCTACTGGAATGATGCATTTCATTTAATAGTAATATCCATCTAATCTTTATAGTTCAAAGTAATTCCATAGTTCTTATTTGGCTTTTATGATCTCAGCAAAACCACAAGTTTGCATATCTCTCATTTGAGTTTGCCTGATGAGTCTTTTTTATTTGACACAAGTATTTTATCCTTGGTAATAACACCACAGGGATAATTTTGTATTCTCAATTTCTTGTCAGGATTTTGCTTTGTCCCTTCATTATTTGTTTTGGTACAATTAAGGTGATGACCTCCAAGTTTATTTTTTATTGTAATTAATAAATGTTTGTGGTTCGTTAACTTGAAATTATATGGTTGCTTTAGTACTCAAAAAATTTTCAAGTTTTTACTGATATTTATTGGAATAGAATCATATTATATTTAGTGATATGGTTAATTTTTAGAATCCTTTACTTTTGTGGTTACCTCTACTTAAATTTGGCTAATAGTAATCTATTCAGCTTGGCCTTTTTGCCGTTTGACATGTCCTTATTATTCTTCAAGCATTTCTCTACTTCCTGTCACACCAAGGTGTTCAAGCTCATGTGTTACCTTCCCGCAACAATCCTGAAATCAGCCAATTCTTTTGGAAGCCCCTCTTTTGAGAATTTTTTTAGTAAATAGGATCTGACCACTGGGTGTGGTTATTACTACTGATATCTTGTTATTTCTAGTGCCTTTTAATGTGTATGGTCTGGGCATATATGCACACACATGAATACTTTGTGTCTGTGCTCACACATGTATACACATGGAGGATTGTTCCTCTAGCATTCTGTCCATGCTTGTGAGGCAGAGTTTCTCACTGAACATCATTCTTGCCCTTTCAACCATGTTGGCTGACCAACAGGTCCTATGGATCTCACAGCCTCTGGTCTCCTCATAGCTGGGGTTGTAGAAGCTCCCGCCTTTTATACAGATGCTTTGGTCTGAAGGCAAAAACAGACACATGCAGCAAATGCTTTACCCATTGAGCCACCTCCTTAGTTTTTTGTATCGTTAGTTTCACATTTCTTAAAATTTAAGTGAATAAAATGAATACATGTTAAATGTTTTTTGTTAAATTAAAGGCAGCTTCTTTTTAAATTACTTTCACCTTTTTGTGTTTAATTTAGGTGACACGGTAGTTTACCAGTATGGAATAGCCACAGTCATCATTGAAGCCAATGATGACCCCAATGGGGTGTTTTCCCTGGAGCCCATAGACAAAGCAGTGGAAGAAGGAAAGACAAATGCATTTTGGTAAGTATATTTGGAGAAGGAAAGTTTGGTAAGTATATTTGGAGAAGGAAAGTTTGGTAAGTATATTTGGAGAAGGAAAGTTAAAATCGGATACAACAAAATAAGATCTTTAAGAGTGTGAAAATTGAAACACTGTTAATGCCAACAAAAATATAAACTATACAAATAAATTATAACTTTCCTTATGCTCCACTAAAACATTTTTCATTAAGAGAACTAACCATGAGAACCATTTATCTGCTAAACAGAACTTAATCTTTCTGCCCTTCTCCCTCCATGTTCTATCTTCTCAAGACTGGAGGAACACAGTTATCAGTCTTCAGCTTTTGAGTCCTTACACTTAGTGTTTTCCTTTCTTTTTCTCCTTCAAATGTGAATTTTGATGTATTAGGTTTTTTTGTAAAAAAAAATATTCTTTCACATATTGCACACTGACTGAAGTTTCCCTTCCTTCCTCTCCTTGAAATCACCTCAACCTCCCTTCTCCCCCAGATTCACTCCTCCATTTCCCTTCAGAAAAGGGCAGGCTTCCCAGGGATATCACACAAACATGCCATATCATGTTCTAATAGAAGTAGACACATCTCCTCATATTTAGACAGGGTGAGGCGACCCAGTATGAGGAATAGGGTCCCAAAGCAGGCAAAAGAACCAGAGAAAGCCCTTATCTCACTGTTAGAAGTCCCATGGAAACACCAAGCTGCTAGGAGTCCTACAAGAACACCAAGCTGCACAACCATAACATATTCAGAGGACCTAGGTGAGAGCCATGCAGGCTCCCTGGATGTCAGTTCAGTCTCTTGAACTACCATGAGCCCTGATTAGCTGATTCTGTGGGTTTTCTTGACCCCTCAGGCTCATGCAATACTTCTTTTCCCTCTTGAGAAGGATTTCTTGAGCTCCACTCAGTGTGTGGGTATGGGTCCCTGCATCCGCTCCCATCCTTTGCTGGGAGTCTCTCATGGTGATTATGTAGGCTCCTCTCTACAAGTATAGCAGAGTATCGTTAGGAATCATTTCACTGACTTTTTTTTTATTAAGGGTCATGTTTGTTTCTATCCTACATCTCTGGGCCATCCGACCTCTGGTTCCTGGTGCTCCGGGAAGTGTCAAGGGTGGGCTCCCTCTCGTGGTGAGGGTCTCAAGCTGGGCCAGTCATTTGTTGGCCACTCCCACAAGTTCTATGCCACCTGTACCTCAGCACATTGTGCAGGCAGGACAAACTGTAGGTCGAAGGTTTTGCGGCTGGGCTGGTGTCCCAAATCACTCCACTGGAAGCCTTGCCTGGTTACAGAAAGTGGCCGGCTCAGGTTCCGTATTCCCCATTACTATGAGTCTTCGCTAGGGTGGCTCTCATAGATTCCAGGGAGTCTCCATTGCACTGGGTTTGAGCATTGTCCTTTAAATTTGTCTCTACCTCCATAACCCTCACACCTGATCCCTCTTGTTCTCATCCCCACATGTCCCCATGCCCCTCAAAATCTATTCTATTTGCTCAGGGAAATTCATGCATCCTCCCTTGAGCCTTCTCTGTTACTTAGCCTCTCTGGCTCTGTGCATTGTAGCGTGACTATCCTTTACATTGCAACTAATATCCATTTATGAGTGAGTGCTCACTATACTGTGTTGTCTTCCACTTACTTACCTGCAAAGTTCATGATGCTTTTTTTTTACAATGGAGTAATACTCCATTGTATAAATGTACCACATTTTCTTTATTTTCTTTATCCATTCTTAGGTTGAGGGACATCTAGGGTTTTTTTTTTTTGACTTTTTAAATTTTATTTATTTATTTTTAAAAAATTTCCACCTCCTCTCATCCTCCCATTTCCCTCCCCTCCCCCCTCCTCCTCGCTCTCCAGTCCTAAGAGAAGTCAGGGTACCCTGCCTACCCTGTGGGAAGTCCAAGGCTCTCCCCCCTCCATCCAGGTCTAGGAACGTGTGCATCCAAACAGACTAGGCTCCCAAAAAGCCAGTACATGCAGTAGAGTCAAAACCCTGTGTCATTATCATTGGCTTCTCAGTCTGCCCTCATTGTTAGCCACTTTCTGAGAGTCCGGTCTGATCACATGCTCCATCAGTCCGAGTCCAGCTGGCCTTGGTGAGCTCGCATTAGGTCAATCCCACCGTCTCTGTGGGTGGACGCACCCCTCGCGGTCCTGACTTCCTTGCTCATGTTCTCCCTTCTTCTGCTCTTCATCTGGGCCTTGGGAGCTCAACCAGTGCTCCATTGTGGGGTCTCTGTCTCTATCTCCATCCATCGCCAAATGAAGGTTCATATTCCTCTTTTTTCCAGTTTCTGACTATTATGAATAAAGTTGCACAAGTGTCTTTGAGGTATGATTGAGCATTCTTTGGGTGTATGCTCAAGAATGCATCTTAAGGTAGAGAGTCCCAATTTTCTGAGGAACTGTCGTATTGATTCCCAAGCAATGATACTAATTTGCACTCCCACCAGCAATGGAGAGTGTTCTCTTTGCCCTGCATCCTTGCCAGTGTGAGCTGTCACTTGTGCAGTTGATCTAATTAGCATTTCTGACAAGTGTAAGATGGAATCTCAGACACATTTTGGTTTGCATTTCCCTGTGACTAAGGATGAACATTTTGTTGTTTCTCTGCCCTTTGTGATTCCTCTGTTGAGAATTCTCTGTTTAGAGATGTACCTCATTTTTAATCAGATTTTTTGATATCTAGTTTCTTGAGTTTATATATATATATATATTTTGGGTAATAGCCCTTTGTCAGTTGTGTAGTTGGTGAACATCCTTTCCCATGCTGTAGGCTGTTGTTTTATCCTGTTGACAGTGTCCTTTGCCTTACAGAAACTTTCAGTTTCATGCTCTTAGTACCTGCTCTGTTTATTTTCTGTACAGGAAGTTGTCTCCCATGCCAGTGTGTTCAAGTCCTTTTCCCACTTTCTCCTCTATCAAGTTCAGTGTACGTGGATTTATGTTGAAGTCATTGATACACTTGGACTTGAGTTTTGTGTAGAGTGATAGATATGGATCTATTTGTATTCTTCTACATGCCATCATCCAGCTTGGCCAGCATCATTTGGAGAAGAGGCTTTTTTTCCCCATTGTATATTTCTGGTTCTTTATAAAAAATCAGGTGTTCATAGGTGTGTGGATTTATGTCTGGGTCTTTCATTTTGTTCCACCCATTTCCCTGTCCGTTTTTCTGCCAGTAGTGTATGTTTTGTATCACTACAGCTTTGTAGTATGGTGTGAAGTCAAGGATGATGACTCCTTTTACATTCAGGATTGTTTTTGCCATCTGCCTTTTGTTTTTTCATATGAGGTTGAGTATTGTTCTTCCAAGGTCTGTAAAACATTGTGTTGTGGGACAGAAAATACTTCTAGCTAGGGTCTGTAAAGAATTGTGTTGGAATTTTAAAGGAGATTTCATTGAATCTGTAGATTACTTTTGGTACAATGGCCATTTTTACTATGTTAATCGTACTGATCCATGAGCATGGGAGATCTTTCCATATTCTGATGTCTTCTTCAATTTTTTTTTTTGTTAAAGACTCGAAGTTCTTGTTATCCAGTCTTTCACTTGTTTGTTTAGAGTTACTCCAAGATACTTTCTGTTATTTGTGACTACTGTGAAGGCTGTTGTTCCTCTGATAATCTTTCTCAGTCAGTTTGTCCTCTGCATATAGGAGGTCTAATGATTTTTTTTTTAGTTAATCTTGTATACAGCTACTTCACTAAAGGTATTTATGAGCTGTAGGAGTTCCCCAATAGAATTTTTGGATTTTCTTATGTATACTGTCCAATAATCTCTGAATAATGGTACTTTGATTTCTTCCTTTCTAGTTTGTATACCCTCGATTTCCATTAGTTGCCTTGTTGCTCTAACTAGAGCATTGAGAATTATATTGAATAAATATGGAGAGAGTAGACAATCTGGTCTTGTTTCTGATTTACATGGACTTGCCTTGAGTTTCTCTTCATTTAATTTGATGTTGGCTATTTGGCTTGCTGTAAAATGCCTGTATTGTGTTTAGGTATGTCCCTTGTATCTCTGATATCTCCAAGACTCTTACAATGGGCTGTTGGATTTTTGTCAAGGACTTTGTCAGCATCCAATGAGATGGTCACGTGATTTTGCTGGTTTGAGATTATTTATTTCCTGAGTTTGCATGAGTGCAATTAGCTTACTTGGGTTGGAATTTTCCTTCTACTACTTTCTATAGCACTGGATTTGTGGCTAGATATTATTTAAATTTGACTTTGTCATGGAATAACATGATATTTTTCCATCTATGGTGATTGAAAGTTTTGCTGGATATATAGTAGTGTAGGCTGCCATTTGTTGTCTCTTGGAGTTTACAAGACATCTGTCCAGGACCTTCTGGCTTTTACAGTCTCCATTGAGAAGTCAGGTGTCATTCTAGTTGGTGTGTCATTATATGTTTCTTGTTCCTTTCTCCTTGCAGCTTTCAATACTCTTTCTTTGTTCTGCATGTGGTGTGTTTTGATTATTATGTGGCGAGGGGACTTTCTTTTCTGGTCCAGTCTATTTGGTGTTCTGTAAGCTTCTTTATAGGCATATCTTTTTCAGGTTAGAAAAATTTTCTTTTATGATTTTGTTAAAATATTTTCTGGGTCTTTGAGTTGGAAATCTCCTTCTATTCCTATTATTCTTAGGTTTGATCTTTTCATGATGTCCCAGATTTTCTGGATATTTTCTGTCAGGAATTTTTTTAGATTTAACATATTCTTTGACTGATGTATCGTTTTCTTCTATTGTATCTTCAGTGCTTGAAAGTCTCTCTTCCATCTTCTTGTATTCTGTTTGTGAAGCTTGTATCTTTAGTTCCTGTTCACTTGCCTACATTTTCCATCTCCAGGATTCCCTCAGTTTGTGTTTTCTTTAAATGCTTCCATTTCCACTCTCAGATCTTGAACAGTTTTATTTATTTCCTTCACCTGATTTTTTTCCCTCAGCCCCCCCTTTTTTTTTTGCTTTTTAAAGGGATTTATTAACTTCCTACCATTGTTTATTTTTGTTTTCCTGGATTTCTTTAATGGATTTAAGTTTTTGCTACCTTTTCCTACCTTTCCTTGGTTGCTCAGTGAGACCTGCTGGCTAGTTCAGGGATAGGTAGAAAATGTATACTTTTAAGAGAAGACAGAATGCTTTTGTTATAGTTATATTCACTATATACATGTTTCATAAAAACCATAAAAATAATTTGTTCCATTTTCACATAGGATTTTGAGGCACCGAGGACACTTTGGCAATGTTTCTGTGATGTGGCAACTGTTTCAGAATGTTTCTCTGCAGTCTGGACAGGAGTTCTATGAAACGTCAGGGACTGTTAACTTCATCGATGGAGAAGGATCAAAACCAATAGTTCTCCATGCTTTCCCAGATAGAATCCCTGAATTCAATGAATTTTATATCCTAAAGCTTATAAATATTTCAGGTGAGGGCTTTTTTCACCTCTTATTTATCACCAAAATTTTATAATATATGGTTCATTAGAGTCGTATATAAAATCCAGTTGGTGGTGAAACGTTTTATGATTGTCTGATTTTAATGTCAAAGTCCTTTTTTGGTAGAAATTGTTTTGTCTTGTTTTTACAGTACTGGAGTCAAACCATAAGCCTATTTACGTTAGGAGTGCCCTACCATTCATTGATCTACATTTCTTTCTCTTTTTTGTTTACCATTTTGAGACAACAGGGTATCTTTGGTGATGTACTGGCTGGCTGGGTTTGCCATGAGATCTCACCGTCAGCACAGCATGGCCTTAAACACTGGATCCTACTGCCTGTATCTCCAGAGTGCTGGGGTTATAAGCACATGACAATGTGTCTGTCTTAGTTTTTCTTACTTATTCATCGGTGTTAGCCATAGCATCTGAGGCTCTATGCTAATTATCTGCTCTGCTATTCAACTTTGCCCTTAACCTCAAATTGTTAAGAGTTTCAGTTTTATGAATGGAAGATTGCTCTATCTCACAATTTTTGGTTTTAAGTGTAAAAATATTGGGGGGTGGGACTTGAATGATTACCAATATGAATATGTTAACTGATATTATTCATGAAATTGCACTTCAAAATGTGGTGAAAACAATGCAATCTTCCCATTATTTACTGATAATGAGTAAATAATTTAACTAGAACATTTTCTGTAAAGCATACCAATTTTTTTTTTCAGACTAAAAGATATCTAACTTCTGGCTTTCTAGTTATTCTAAATTTTCTTCCTACAGGCTCTGGAGGTCAGCTAGCAGAAACCAACCTTCAGGTGACAGTCATGATTCCATTCAATGATGATCCCTTTGGAATTTTCGTCTTAGATCCAGAATGTCTAGAGAGAGAAGTGGCAGAAGATGTCCTGTCTGAAGACGATATGTCTTATATTACCAACTTTACCATTTTGAGACAACAGGGCATCTTTGGTGATGTACGCGTTGGCTGGGAAATACTGTCTGGGGAGTTCCCTGCTGGTTTGCCACCAATGCTCGACTTTTTGCTGGTGGGAAATTTTCCGAGTACTGTGCGTTTGCAGCCACACATGCGACGTCACCACAGTGGAACAGATGTCCTGTACTTCAGCGGACTAGAAGGTGCATTTGGGACTGTTGACCCAAAGTACCACCCTTCTAGGAACAACACAATTGCCAACTTTACATTCTCAGCTTGGTTAATGCCTAATGCCAATACAAATGGATTTCTCATAGCAAAGGATGATGGCAATGGAAGCATCTATTACGGGGTAAAAATTCAAACAAACGAATCCCATGTAACCCTTTCCCTTCATTACAAAACGTTTGGATCAAATGTCACATATATTGCCAAGACCACAGTCATGAAATATTTAGAAGAAGGAGTTTGGCTTCATGTTTTAATTATCCTGGATGATGGCATAATTGAATTCTATTTGGATGGAAATGCAGTGCCCAGAGGAATCAGGAGTCTGAAAGGAGAAGCCATTAGTGATGGTGAGTGTCAGCTTCATAACTAGCACACTAAATTCGAGAGTTTCTCAATTTTCAATTAAAATTTGATGTTTAAAACACAGCTAGGAACTGTTTTGAGATGTGACTCTGTTTTTCTTTTAAAAAGCTGTGTGCTTATGAAGATCAAGATAAAGTCACGTTGAATATTTCTAGGGGAATGAGAAACAGGCTCTAGGCAAGAGCTGCGCAAGCAGATGACTAGAAAACTTTGTAGGAAGAGAAGAAAAGCTAGGAGCATCACTTGTCTCTCAAGTGGGTGGTCAGGATGCGAACTGTTCAGCATAGTGATGATCAAAGGTCTGGCATTCTGAAACAGCCCTCTGTGTCTGGGGAACTGATTTCCCTTCAGGATGATCAGAAGTGAAGGGCAATGGACATTAGAAGAAGAGGAGTAAGGTGGAAATATTCACCAGAAATGATTACATGCTTTGTATTATTAGTCGGTGAGTGGATGAGTTCTGTGGCTTACTTTGAAGAGATAATATTTGTTAACTTTCAGCCAAATCCCATGCTCTCTCTCGGAGTAACTCACTGCAGACTGTATGTTCTTTGGAGGCCGAGGCCAGAGAATCATGAGGGACAGGCTAACCTGGGCTACATAGCAAATTACTAGCCAGAAGCAATAATGAGATCTTGTCACCAAACTTCAAAACCCAAGATAAAAAACAAGCCAACTAAACTAAAACTTGATGAATTCCTGAAAAGGACCGTGAACATGTAGGGATGTATCGCTGGCCTGTACGCTGTCCCTATTTTTAGAGCTCTTCCTGCTAAGACCTGCTTCTGTTTCCATACTGAGTTAGGTTTTAGATGAAATGATATAGTTGGTGTTGTGTGATGTTTTACTTTTCTGACTTTTTGGGGGCCCATCAACCAGCTCCCAAATAAATTACACACAGAGGCTTATTCTTAGCTATGAATACCCGGCCTTAGCTTGGCTTGTTTCTTTCCAGCTTTTTTTTTTTTTTAACCCAAATTATCCCGAATCCCTTTTGCCTCTAGGCTTTTAGTTTTCTCTCTTTCTGCATACCTTTCTTTACTTCTCTCTCCATGCTTACTGTGTAGCTGTGTGGCTGGCCCCTGGCGGCTTACTTCCTCTCCTTGCTCTCTCCTCCTTCCTTTTCTTCCGTCTCTGTTCTCCTTCTATTTATACTCCTGCCTGCCAGCCCCGCCCATCCTTGTTCCTGCCTCGCTATTGGCCGTTCATCTCTTTATTAGGACCACTAGGCGCTTTAGACAGGCACAGTAACACAGTTTCACAAATTTAAACTAATGCAGTGTAAACAAAAGTCACACCCCTAAAAATAATATTCCCCAACAAGTTGGCCTGTAGAAACCATCATGTTCTAGATTCACCACTTTATTTAGCTGGAGAAGAATTTTTAGTCCATAGAACTTTCAAGTTCTCTAGGAGTTTAATCTAAAGTTTTAAAATTGGGCTTGAACTAGCCCATTACATTTTATATCAGTAAATAATTTTAAAGTGGGGGCTGGAGAGATAGCTCAGAGGTTAAGAGCATTGCCTGCTCTTCCAAAGGTACTGAGTTCAATTCCGAGCAACCACATGGTGGCTCACAACCATCTATAATGGGGTCTGGTGCCCTCTTCTGGCCTGCAGGCATACACACAGACAGAATATTGTATACATAATAAATAAATAATTTTAAAGTGTCATAGGACACATGTCTACTCAAACAAATATACAACACACAAACATACATGGCTACATATGTAATATATATATATACACATATATAAATGAATGCAATTATCTTTCTGCCCATAAATGATTTTGACAGATTGATATGACTTACTTTTAAGAGCATCATTTAATTTCAAAGCTAGATACTGCAGTGCAAAATCACAAATCCCAGACATTATTGTGCAGGTTCCCTTTTGTCATAATGAAAGGTAAGGTTTACTTGATGACTTTTTAGTTATGCCAGAAGTTTTACTTACCAAGTATATATTTCAGTAAAATTGTCTTGCTTTCTGAATCACACTTATAACTTGTGGCAGGAGCCGGCGTCTGTTGTAGCATCTAAAGGCATGTGTAATTTCAGGTCCTGGAATCCTGAGAATTGGGGCAGGCATGAATGGCAGTGACAGATTCACAGGATGGATGCAGGATGTGAGGACCTATGAGCGAAAACTGACGACAGAAGAGATTTATGAACTCCATGCTATGCCTGCCAGGAATGATCTACACCCCGTTTCTGGGTATCTGGAGTTCAGACAAGGAGAAAGTGCCAAGTCATTCATCGTTTCTGCGAGAGACGACAGTGACGAGGAAGGAGAGGAATTCTTTCTTCTTAAACTGGTGTCTGTCTATGGAGGGGCTCAGATTTCTGAGGCAAACGCTACAGCTAGACTAAGAATACAGAAAAGTGACAATGCCAACGGCCTGTTTGGTTTCACAGGAGCTTGTATACCGGAGGTAAGGTGGGAGCTCAGAGAGGTTCCTAGTGAACCGTTCACTGCAGGCAGATTTGTCTGGGGTTGAGCTAGCTTCCAGAGGCTGTGGTCGCTGAGTTTGCACGTATACATCTCACTCTCTGTTCCTGGTGGTTTTCAGCTGAAGCAGCCTTAATGAGGTGAAGCAAAAACAAAAGCGCAAATAAATCCTAGCAATTAGCTGTAAAGTTAATCACTTTAAAGACTGAGTAATTACGTACCATATATAATTATGCTAATATTTTGGATACCATATATGTAAATGAAATAATTCATACTGAAAGTCTGTGTGGATAATTGAAATTGAGACTTTATTTCAGTTTGCGTTTTTGTTTTGTTCTTACAGGGAACATTTTAAAGTAGTTATAGGATTCTTTCGAGTTGGTTGTAATTGTTTCTTACCAACGTTCTTGGCTGACTTAATTCATGAGACTGCTTTAGTGTTCTTATCAGTTCTTGCCGAGTTTTCAAAGCTACATGATCTGTCGTCTCAGTGTCCTGATTAGTAACACGAGAGCGCCTGAGGCTGCCTCACAGGTGTCGCTTGTGATAGCAAACACTGTTCACAAAACCCTGCTGAGAAACAGGAGAGCTCTTCGCCCTGCAACCTGACACCTGTAGAGTTAGATGAATGCATATGTGATTGGATGATTAAGAAAGATAGGATGAGTAGAACTGGAAAAAGTTATATGTCACAGGACTCATTGTAACTTAAATTGGAATGCCCAGATCTCTGGAATTTCGTGTTGCCTCTTAGTTACCGTAGCAACCACAAGACGAGATCTTCAGTTATTTTTGTTAATCTTCAGAAATACCCTATATGCTTATAATGACTTTAAACCGCTCGTTCACATTTGTCTATCCATCCGTCTGTCTGTCTGTCTGCCTGTCTGTCTATTATTTGTTATCTTTGTATGGGTATGGGTGTATGTGTGTCTGCTGTGCCTCTGAAGGTCAGAGGATAACTGGTGGGAGCCAATCCTCCCCTTTCCCCCATGTGGATCTTAACATCAAACAGGACATCAAGCTTGATAGCAAATGTCTTTGCTCTGAGTCATCTCATCTGTGCTGATAATGCCTTTAAAGGGGTACCCAGACATCAACATTTACATATTCATATGGTAAAGGGGGGTACCCCGACATCAACATTTACAAATTCATATGGTAAAGGGGGGTACCCCGACATCAATATTTACATATTCATATGGTAAAGGGGGTACCCCGGTATCAACATTTACATATTCATATGGTAAAGGGGGGTACCCAGGCATCAATGTTTACATATTCATATGGTAAAGGGGATACCTAGACATCAGCATTTACATATTCATATGGTAAAGGGGGTACCCAGACATCAATATTTACATATTCACATGGTAAAGGGGGGTACCCCGACATCAACATTTACATATTCAGATGGCAAATGGGGTACCCCGACATCAACATTTACATATTCAGATGATAAAGGGGTATCCAGGCATCAATGTTGACATATTCAGATGTTTGCACTTTTCTGACAGTCTAAGACATACAACATGTCATTGCTCTCATAGATTCCGAGACAGAGTTACAGGTCTGAGAAATAGCTATCCTTAGTTGAATTAGATCAGGCAGGATCAAGTCAAATGCCTGTTTAGAGCTTTGTATTTATTAGATCTTAACGAATATCAACTTCGTTCTTTTCCTCTAAGAGATTATAAAAGAACTAGAGTCTGAACCCATCTCCTGTGGTTCTTAATCTGTTATCCTTCTCCATGTGTCTTTAAATGTCATTACGCCTAATTTAAAAGGTTGGATAGCTTTAGCGGGGCTGTGAGAATCACGGTGGTGCCATGCGATGTTATCATCCTTAACTTACCATCCACGTCTGGCCTCTGTCTATGATGCTGGCCTTATCTGTCTCATTCCCATCTTTTGGCTCAGACTGACCTGCCTTGGCACAACCCCAGTGTCAAGATACAGCATTCATCAGCCTCTGTCTTTCCTATCATTTTTCACCGGCTCTTTAGCAGTAGTTACTCAAAGACACTGTCTCTTATTGAAAGTGACTGATGACCTTCTCAAAAACTGCTCTTCCTCCACTCGTTGTTTAGTGTTTTGGAGCACTGATCACATTATCAGTTTCCTTCTGGCCTTCATAAATCTACTTAAATATTGCCTACATCAATATCCACCACCCAGAAAACAGTTCTGAGCCTCAGAAAGGTCTTGTTATTCATTATTGTATCAGTAGCACCAAGAATGGAGCATTGTAGGTGTTCAGAAAACCTGGGGACCTTTTGAATACATTTCATATCAAAATGTGGAAAAGCGCACAGCAATTCAGATAGTGTTTAGTTTTAGTTATGTACATAAGCAACCAAACTGGGAAAGCAAAAGCCAACACTTTGAAAATACTTAAAATTGGTGTTTGCTGGTCTCAGCCACTGTAGTCAGACTTCTAGCGCTGGCTTGTTTCTCAGGTCCTATTGATGATCTACTTAGCGACCTTTTACTATGTAGTTACGCAGCTTTGTCTCAACAGATTCCACCAGGTCCTTCACTGTGGATGAGAGGATTTGTATGCATAGACCACAAGATCCAAACTGCACTGAAGTTAGCTGGTCTTTTCAATCCTATATGAGATAAAATGAATGGATCGATATTTGAAAGATAAATGTTTGGTGATTAAGAGAGGAAAGTCATTGAGTCTAAAAGATTAAACATTGACAATTGATTTTTAGAAGCATTACACAATTCTTATTTTTGAAATGATAAGAGAAACCTGGAACTCCTATTTTTATCATCATTACTCAGGATGCATGCTGCTTGTGCTGGCAGAGACTTGCTGTTGTGTTGTGATTAGTGGTCAGTCATGACTCCTTTGATTTTGGACTTTGAGTGCAGTGACGACAATGGGCTTCACTAACACAAAAGCCGTGGGCACTTCTCAGTGAGTTTATAAATGTGTGGATTCCACAAAGGAAAATATTTGAGACGTCTTGTTTACTCTGTGCCTCTTAAGACTGAATTTAATAGCTACTTGGTTCGCTTTCAGTAGTGTTGAAAGTGATCATAATTACTTTGATGTTTCTTCTTTGCCCAGGTGCATGCACCATGTCCCAGAAAATAACAGGTGCTGAGTGGCTATAATAGGAAGAGTCAAATAAACCTCTGAGCAGATTGGAGCTCTGATAAGGCATATCAAATGATTATTTGGATTGCAGTTGGGATCTGTATTGAATAGAGGGCTGATTATTTTAGACCCAGCTTGGTACCCATGTCACCATGCTTTGTTATTCTGTGTCATTTCTGTTATTTCTTCTCTAACTCACTTTATAAAACCCTGTACTCCAGATAATTAATTGATGAAATTACTTTTTCACAATAATTCATAGAACTTGTAAGACTCACATTTTATTGGAATTAATCCTTTATCTTATATTTTGATACACATGGCTTAAGAATCGATTTAGAAATGGCTCAGGAAGACCACTGTGGAATGAGACACTCCTTTCACTGACTGTGTTCTCAGTGCCTCTTACATGGGATGAATACATTCTAGTACAGTACAGTCCCTCACAAAGCCTTGCCCAAGCATGACACAGGAAAAAACCTCAAAGTGGATTTCTAATTCTTTAGTGTCATTTTCTATTTCAACTAAGAAGCCCTGTTTCTGAATAAATGAACTTGAAAACTCACCTTATTGATTACCCCTACTTCTGATCTTTCATTGATATGAACATTTGACAAAATGCTGGCTACGCACAGGGAACTGTAGAGATGGCTTGGTGATTCAGAGCACGTCCTGATGCTGCAGAGGACCTGAGCTTGTTCCCAGCATCCATACTGGGTAGCTTTCAGCTCCTGGAAGGCACCTGCACTCATGTACCCACACCTCCACACTTACACATACGCATCGTTAAAAAGAATTAAATTTCAAAGCAAAAGAGAGCACAGTGTTGAGGACTGCTGCCCATTTCCGAGTGAAACTGGATCAAGGTGGCTCTGAGGATTGCAGGGATCCACTCACTGGCCTAGATGCTTGAGTCAAGACTGGAAAGTCAGTTTAGATAAATATGATAATGTTAGGAAAAACCTTTAGATATGTTTTCTATCTTTTTCTACACTTCATATACTTTGTAGTTCAGGGATTTTCCAAATGTGTCAGAAATGTCAAGTTTGTGTTACTAGGCATCCTGACTCAGGATACTATTCCGGGTTTAGATGTTTGGTTGTGGGAGGGAAAACGAATAAACCTGTATTTAAGTCTCTGTAGATGATGTTCATCAAACAGAGCAGTGGAATAGTGGATACAACATGCTCATTGCCCAGCTTCAGGAATTAACCTTTTCTCAGTGCTGCTTAATCTTTTTGGCCTAAGCACTGAAAACAACAAAATATCAGGGGATGCCATTTCTTTTATAATATTTGTGAACATCAATGGTATATTTTTTTAGCCTGCCATTCTTAAGTGATTTGTTCCTACGGAATCTTTCACTGAAAGTTTTTAAAATATACTTTGCTGAATACAGCGCAAAGCCATCTCACTACACACACACACACACACACACACACACACACACACACACACACGAGGATCCATATGAACCTCACATACAGCATGGATTTGAACAGACTAGTGTAGGGTGTCAGAAGCATAACAGGATTTTGTTGATGGCTTTACTAGTTGAGGGCCTTGCTGTGTAGCTGGAGCTGGCCTGGAGCTTACAGAAGTCCTAATCTTCTTTCTTCATTTCTCATGTGCTGGAATGAAGAGCCACATGTCTAGCTAGACAATCCTAAAATATTTTCCCTTTGTGCTTTTTATCATTCCCCAATGATTCCACCTAATATTGATACTTTTTAACCCATTTCTAGAATTTTCTTGATGTTTTGTCTGGCCTTCTGCCATTCACTACCCTGACCTGGTCTATAGGCTCTTCATCGTTTGTTATATTGTGAGACTGTTGCCTTCTTTGGTCTTCCTTTATTCAATGGAGGGTTGTGAATTGTTTTGCAGAAAAGATCTTTTGCAGCCATCACCCGTGGCACTGGGTCTAGCAGGCAGGAGCTACCAGTGAAAGAACTACTTAGACAGTAAAGCGATTACAGTTGCTTTTGCTTTGTACCTAATATGCATGGGTAGAAACAGTGCTCTCAAATACACTTTGTAAATGTAGAGATGTCCAAGCCTGTTTAGACACATGGGAAGTCATAGAACTAAGGCATACAGAGCAGAAGGACCCACAGGAAAGCACTGATTTTATCACTGCCCCTGCATTTAAATTCATTTTTGTTCATTTACAGATCACAGAGGAGGGGTCCACTGTTTCCTGTGTGATAGAGCGAACAAGGGGAGCTTTGGATTATGTTCATGTTTTCTACACCATCTCACAGATTGACTCGGAAGGCATCAATTACCTCGTTGATGATTTCGCCAATGCCAGTGGCACTGTCACCTTCCTCCCTTGGCAGAGGTCTGAGGTAAACTCCACGCCTGGGTTTCTTCTGAGGCTTCTGGGAAAGTGTTTCATCTCTTTATTTATTCATTGATTAGCAATTCCTTGTTGTTTGTGCATTTTAAACTATGTGGGAAATTAGGTGTGTCTATTATTCTTTAAAACAAAAAATAATTTAGCTTTTCTGTGAGAAAAATTAATTTTGAATGTTAGTTTCATAAATTCTTTATTGCTAATATAATAAAACTAATATAGCTTGAGGATATGTCATTCCAGATTTGTATTATTACATATTTTATTACTTACCTATTTTGAAACATATGGCCAAGGTGGGCCTTGGACCTGTCATCCTCCTGCCTCAGCCTCCTGAGTGCAGATCTTACAGGCGTGTATTACCATTGCTGTGTGTTTAGATTGTTATCACAAAATACTTTACCTCGGGGACTTTGTAAACAACAGTATTTTGTTGTTCACAGTTTGAAGTCATGGGATGCCCAAGGGCAGGACGCCTGAAAATTCAGTCTTGGCAGGCTCCTGTTCTGCTTTTTACCTGTGGTGTGGAATCACTGTGTCATCTGGTAGAAGGAGTAAATGAGCCCCCATGACCTCTTTCATAAGGGCACTGATCCTGCGTCCCTTCATTAAGTCTCCTTGAATACCCAGTTCTCTTCTAAAGTCCCCACTCCTAATACCAGCACCCTGGGAAAAAGACGTTAACTTGCTAATTTTGGGGGTAACACCTCCAGTTTATTAAAGTAACATTATTAAGGAGTTAATATTTTCAGGTTTCTTCTTATTTTTATATGCACCTACGTGTGTGTGTGTGTGTGTGTGTGTGTGTGTGTGTGTGTATTTCATTATTACTGAAAATTTCAATCATACATGATTTAGTTGGCTATTTTCCCCAAGTAGTAATTACTACCGTGCTTTGGCATTGCACAGGTCCTGAATCTATACGTTCTCGATGAGGACATTCCTGAACTTAATGAGTATTTTCGGGTGACATTGGTTTCTGCAGTTCCAGGGGATGGAAAACTTGGTTCAACTCCTCTCAGTGGTGCCAGCATAGATCCTGAGAAGGAAACCACTGACATCACCATCAAAGCTAGTGATCACCCTTATGGTAAACCGCGCTCTCTTGCAATGATTGCTGCTTCTCTTGCTGTACTTGGTTTTGTTAAGAACTTCTTACAAGTGAATACGAAGTTCATGAAAGAAAATATAAAATCAGCTGTTGCCCTTAAACAATACATTCAGAAACCTTGCAGGGTTATTTAAAGTGAAAGGTACTTTTATATATTTATCAAAATTTCTATGGTTAGAATGTTTACGGTGATGTGTTAATATTAAAGTAATTAAAGACTGTAAAATATGTCTTACTGGGTTTCAAGAAGTGGAGTTCTTACTATAGTAGTTTGACTCTTATACTAACAAGTGATGATTTTAATTGGGAACTATAATGAATGTTGACATTTTTTATTAAAATGTATTTTGTGTGTGAACAAAGGGAGGACATCTTTGAGTGTCTGGGTAGGGAATTAGAGAATCTCTTGGTATGCTTTTAGAGTTAAGGGAAGGCCTTGGACTTTCCACAAGGCAAAGTGCCTAACCCTCTCTGAGGATTAGATGGAGGTGGGGTGGTATGGTGTGTGGAGGGAATGGGAGGAGGGGAGGAAATGGGAACTTGGATTGGTATATTTTAAAAATGTAATAACTAAAAGGAAAAAAATTTAAAGAAAGTGTTGCAGATTTTTTAGAGCATCATCAGTATGACTCTATATCAATTCAGAATCCAGAAACTTGTCAAATATGAATCAATATTTGGAAATACGTATTTTTAAATTCCCCTAATGTTTCTCTTACTGATTGTTCAGTGGAATTAAACACTTGTCTTTGGTAAAGACAAGAAAAATAACACTTTAATGTTTGACATTATGAAGGCCTAAAGTCATTCTGACATTTCTGGAAGACAGTCTCAGAGGAAACACCCTGTTCCTCTGACTCTCACAATGCTTCTGTCCCCTCTTCTGCAATGATTCCAAGCCTTTGGTGAAGGATTTGTGCTACAGATGCCATTAGTTGGGACAATTCTACATTGCTGATCAGTTGAAGTTTCTGTAAAGGTCTCCATTTGTTGCATAGGGAAGTTTCCTTGCTGACTGCTGAAGACTTTATTTACCTGTGGGTATGGACAAACAAA
>NC_022021.1:17809610-17817674 GCF_000317375.1 Microtus ochrogaster
GAGGCCCGTTAGGGAATGTGGCTAGTGCCACTGTCCCTGGAAAGAAGCAGATGGGCTCAAGCAGTGCTTCAGAGACAAAAATGGCAGGAGCTGAGGACCAGTGTGTCTCCCAGAGCAAAGAAGGTGTCAAGAATGTTTCCTGACAAGAGTGACTGACTGCCCCAGGATTTAGTGCTATGCAGAGGATTGGATAAAGCATAGTCTAGAACAAAGATAATAAATGTGAACCTCTGACAGAAGTTATACAACACGCTCAGTTGTTAAGTCTGGATATCAGAGACAAGACTCTGGGAGCTGCGTTCATCTATAGTATTAAAAGCCTGGGCTGTGCTTATCTTGTCTAGATGGATTGTCTGGAGAGTTTGATAACAACAGCTGTTAAAAGTCCATCTGGAAAATGCTCAACACTGACAGGGAGCAGCTTGGAAATTAGAAAGGAAAAGAGAGTGTGACGTTAGGAAGCAGCACAGAAGAGCAAGGTCAGAAGTGTTCAGGGTGTAAGACATGGCGTGGTTCCAAGCAGTTTCCAAAGACAGTCAGATGTCAGTCTGTCAGATGTCAGTCTGTCATACTGTGAACTATTCCACCCAATGCCAAAGTGTAGCCCACTAGCTCCATCTGCACTCACTCCATTTGGGTGATTTTAATTGCATGTAACACTTTCGTTTCTGTAAATTTTAATTAAAATTTTGATATGTATTGGTGTTTTGGTTGCATGTATGTCTGTTCACCATGTGCATGCCTGGTGCCCACAGAGGTCAGAAGGCAGCACTGGATCTCCTTGAGCTGAGTTAGGTGGTTGTGAGCTGCCACGTGGCTGCTGGGTCCTTTGGAAGATCTGCTAGTGCTCTTTACTGTTGAGTCCCTACGCTCCTTTTAGAACATCTCCCAAGGAGTCTTACTGGTCTTGGCTGTTTCAGAATCTCAAGCAGAGTTGGTGCCATGCATGCTCTCCATGTTGAATAACTGAGTGAGTGCGTGAATCGGCGCTTCAGCCCCTCACTGAGAGCTCAGATTACTAACAGCTATACGAGGTGAAGTGCAAGCGCTCACACAAACTAACACAACAGTTTAATTGGCTTCCAAATTTATGGCTGTAAACTCAAGAAGAAACTGTTTTTGTCAAATAATTGAAGATTTTTCTTTTGTCAACCTGAAGCAGTTCTGTAAGAATTCGAGGTGTTGGCTGGATTTCTCATTTTCTTTCACTATTTCTTTATGAATAAAAAGTGAATAAGACAGTAACCCATCTACTTATTTAGTTAGAAAATAAGTATTCGTTAGCACTTGAAAATCATCTCGTTGGTGGAGCATTTAATTATCATGTGCACAGTCTTGGGGTCAGTCTCCAGCGTCACAAATAATAATCAAGCACATGTGTTTAGGGTTTGTATTAGGAATTTTCATATCACTTATATGAGTTTCAGTTTTTCCATTTCAAAATTTATGACAATTTGATATATTGTAAACATTTTGCTTTTTCAGTTTTACACAAAGAACAATTGTAACATGATGTATCAATTTCATTTGTATTTCAGAGTGTTGCTGGCACAATAGACTTTCAATCAGGAGAAAGATATAAATATATTTTCATCAACATCACTGATAATTCCATCCCTGAACTGGAAAAATCTTTTAAAGTTGAGTTATTAAACTTGGACGGAGGAGGTAAGACCGGCATTTGCTTGTCTGCCAACCATGATGCTACCAGACAATCCAGTTCAAGGGTTCCTTTGTGTCACTCACAGTACTGGTTCACTCAATGCCAAATTCCTGCTGCGATTCACATTGACTATTCCCAAACTACCAAGCTATTGACCTTCCGTTTGAATTTTCTTAATGGGTACACTAGAGCCATCTCCAGATAGAATGTAGGCATATATCAGCACAGTCCAGAAGATGATTATAGGGAGAACAGGCCTGGGATATCTTACTCTTCATTCTAATGAACACAAAACCAAAGGTCTCAGCAGTTTAAACTCGGCGCACTGGCAACATTTTGTGTTGTAAAATGAAGCTGTTCATGGTAGTTATTCTACTTAGGTGAGCTATGTTTATGTTTATTTTCAGAAATATAAAGAAGATAAACACATTAGTGTTTATCAGGTACTAGTTAGGCCATGATGAAAGATGCATAGTATGTATTTCACTACCTTTGGTCTGGTTAGGCCATGATGGAAGACATGTAGTTTGTATTATACTACCTTTGGTCTGGTTAGGCCATGATGGAAGACACGTAGTTTGTATTACACTACCTTTGGTCTGGTTAGGCCATGATGGAAGACACATAGTATGTATTACACTACCTTTGGTCTGGTTAGGCCATGATGGAAGACACATAGTTTGTATTACACTACCTTTGGTCTGGTTAGGCCGTGATGCAAGACACGTAGTATGTACCTTTGGTACATTTAAGAAAATTTTTTGTGGGCATTTCCTTCCACTACCAAGCCTGGCTTTATCTCATCATTATTAACATCTGCATCATTTAATGAAGAAAATCATAGTATAGGAAGCTTTCGAGCCAAAAGTCTAGGTAGGACAAATACATCAGAATTGTCTTTTTGTATGAATAAGATTGGGGGTAAGTAAGGAAATTTCCCCTTTCTTGTGTTCCTTAACCTAAATGAAGAAAAAGGGCACCAAGCCAGTGCTTGGGAACAGAGGACATACTCAATAAACAGTGCCACGTACCGATGAATGTCTAAAACAGGGGAAAATACACTGGAAAGGTTCATGTAAAAGTACCTCTTTTGTCTAGAGACAAATTCACATTGCCACATCAGCTTTTTAAGCCAGCAGTTTCATTAAGAAAAGATTAACATGCACTATTTAAAGGTGCTGACTGTATCATTTAAGAATATTTAGGCAATAGAAAGAGAACATGTCAGTAACTGTTAGTAGTTTTAGTAATAGCGAATCACAAGGGCTAGTTGTGATGTTGCATACCCTTAATCTGAGCACTTTGGAGACATAGACAGATAGATTGCTGTTTTGGGCCCCAGGACATGTGGAGACTCTCAAAAAATATCATCAAAATTTTGCAGCTCTAGGATCAGTCCCAAGGCTCTGTGCATACCAGGGAAGTGATTGACCACTGACCTGCATTCCATTCCTTGATCATCAAACGTAGCTGGGATAGTTATCACTACAGTGATACTTGAGAGTTTATGTAGAAACATTCCTCAAATATTTAGAATATGCAGTTTGATGTAGGTGGGTCTTCTATCTATCTGTTGCTTTCATTGGTTAATTAATAAAGAAAACTGCTTGGCCTGATAGGGCAGAACTTAGATAGGTGGAGTAGGCAGAACAGAATTCTGGGAGAAAGAAAGCTGAGTCAAGCAGACGCTATAGCTCTCCTCTCCAAGATGGACACGGGTTAAGATCCTTCCCGGTAAGCCACCACCTCGTGGTGCTACACACATTAATAGAAATGGATTAATCAAGATGTGAGAGTTAGCCAATAAGAGGTTAGAGCTAACGGGCCAATCAGCTTATAATTTATGGAGACCTATGTGTGATTTTCTTTGGGGCTAGACAGTTGTGGGGTACCGAGCAGGACCGGGCGGGTGGTACCGGGGTGCCACTCTGTAATAGGAGTGATGGGTTGTATTCCTGGCACCTGGCTGCCCGCATGGCTAGCTTTATACTCAAAATAACAACACACAAACTGTATTCTTTTAAACACTGCCTGGCCCATTAGTTCCAGCCTCTTATTGGAGTATAAGATATATTAGACATGAATGTGTAACTATTTTATACTTATTACACTTCTATATTCTCCAGCATTATATATTTTAGCGTATTGTTTTAAATATGTTTTTTTAAACTTTGCAAGATCTCTGTAAAACCCAGCACATTTTTCAGGTGGGAAAGTTGAGACACCGAGGAAGTGAAGTGTTTTGCTGACTGTTTATTACTGGTATCCCTTATGGACAGGGTTAAAAGAGAAACTTCCAACTGATGATCTAGGACTCTTCCCATAAATTCAGTGTCTAATGGGCCATTACGTTTGAGGATGGTAAATGTGGGGTTTGGATGTGTGGATGGGGAAATGTTCGATGCATCTCCCTCATTTGAATTGGTTGTGATCGGCAAAGTGACCTTCGCTGGCTAGTAAGTCTAAATATATGATTATATACACAAATATTATCAAAAATTTAAAAATGCTATGGATTAAAATTGCAGTGAAGGGTAAAAATTTCCAAATAAAATTATTTAGATCATTGAACATGAAAAATATTAGTTACTAATTAATTATTTGGAGCATTTCCCAAAACTAGAAAGATTTAGTAATTTTATACATGTTACATATCATCATTCAGAGTGACCTATTGTCTGCAGAAGAATGTACATGCTTGCCGGATATTACTGCATTTTCTTCTTTACTTGATACATTTTAAGTGCTCTTCGTTTTCTCCTTGTGTTGCTGTGTGTTGTGTGGGCTGTCTCTGTGTGTCTCTCGTGAAGTGTCTGAACTCTTTAGGATTGATGGCAGTGGTAGTGGAGAAGGGGACATGGATTTCTTCTTCTCGCCTATTCACATGCATGGTAAGCAGCTGTCCCAAAGTCCCTTACTAGTGTTTTTATTTTAGCTTCTCATTTCAAAGACAGCAATACTAACCATGCACTGTCATCTTCGGAAACTAGATAATCTTTTGTGTGTTTTAACTCACTAACCGGGGCAGCAGCTTTATGGAGATTTTTCTCTCAGTGATAGAGGCAAAAACCCCTTCTTGTCTGCTTCTGATGGTCAGGCACCCCTCAGCACATGGGCCCGACAGGGTTTGCTGATTCTGAACGAAGAGAAACTCTGCTTGTATGCCATTATAAACGTGGCTTTGAATGCCTGTAAAGTGATCGATGGAATGTTTGCATTTTCAAGTTAAACCATCCCACTTATTTTCTGTGTAGTAAAAAACGTGAGTCTTCATATGTATTATTTGATCAGAACAGATGGGGAAAATCAGAAATGAAGGGAAAATAAGCTCCTAGCTAATTGCTACTAAACAGAGGTTCCTCTTGAATTCATATACAATTCATATACCCAGATTCATATACAAATGGACCTCAGCTTTTTTCCATAGTTGTTTTCTCATATGTGCAGAGAAGTTTTAGGATAGCTGCCTTGTGAAGATCACACTTCTGTCCCTCAAATATCCCCTTTCCTAGTGTCAGGCTTTACATGTTGGCCCTGGGATGCATGCTACTCCTGCTAACACTCATCAATGTATCAGGATGTATCTGTGACTGTTGCTTTTAGGACTGTCCATTTTCTTGCCTTCAGGCATTAATAGTAATAGTAATAATAACAATAAACATGCTAATTAGGAGCACATTGAATGCATCTTTAGGCTTTAGAGTCTTTGCCACTCTAGGCATGGATTACTTGGGATCTAAGAAAACTCATCTATAGTAATATGAGGAGGCTTAGCGTTAATGCACATAGAAACGAAGGACACTGCATTTACATGCATTAAAGCCCCAGCGAGGCTGCTGGGCCAGCCAGGGAAGAGTCGCTTTGGCTCCTGTTCTTCAGAGGTCAGCATGGTCGTGGGAGACCCTCCTCACAGGGTTTTGTGTGGGAGAATGTGCTTTCAAAGAGAAAGAAAAAGGAAAACAAATTCTCCCTGTTCATCTCCAAGTGCTTAAGCAGCCGTTGCTACCAGAGCAGAGAAGGGTCGTAAAAACACAAGGATGTGTGGCGACCATCTGTGTCCACCTTTCTTTCTAAAACCAATTAGCATGTGCTTCATGAATGGAAAGCCTTTTCATTTTTTCAAATAGTTGTTCATTGGCTTTTATGGTGGTTTGTAAAATACTGATTAACATTTTTTTCTATTTGTGGGATTTGTTCATGCAGCTAGTCTAGGAGTGGCTTCCCAGATTCTGGTAACAATCGCTGCTTCTGACCACGCTCATGGGGTGTTTGAATTCAGCCCCGAGTCACTCTTTGTCAGTGGAACTGAACCAGAGGATGGGTACAGTACTGTAGTATTAAACGTGAGTACGCTCCTAATCTTAAAATGATGTAGTGTACTAGTAAGATTTCTTTCCCCCCTTTTTAATGTATAAGTGGTTAGGGGTGAGCGAGCCTACGGGTAGCAAGAGTGCAGATAGCTAATCAATGATTTAGCATTACTGTGTGGTTGTGTTTCCATGCAAATTCATTTTGTGATTTTGAGGGTTCTTTACCTTTTAGAGAATAAACTGTATTATTTTTGGATTGATGGAGGCAACGTGGAAATAAAATAAAGCAGACAGGCATCTCAGGAAGGAAGCAGAATTGTTCTTTAATCAGAACAACAGAAGGGCCTTGGGGACATGGAAATGAGACCATGAGCATGTGGTATAGAACTCTTGGGGTTTCATAGGAAGGGAGCGGGGGACCTTGGGGATGGAAGAGTCCATCTTCAAGTCTGCTCTCCTGTAGTGTGAAGCGGTAGACAATGCTGTGTTTGGTATACTCAGAGCTTCTCAGTCCACTTGAAGTGTTTGAATCATTACCCTTCGTGGTGGACATTTGCTCCAATTCTCTCTCATGGTTTCTGCATTAGTTCACATAGACTGTGGCAGCAAGCGTTTCAAAATCTCAGTGTCTTAGCACAAGAAACACATTGCTTCTGGGGCCTATTGAGATAGATGACTTAGCAGGCAAAGGCATTTACCATCAGGTCTGACAACCTGAGTTCAAACTTTGAACTTCCATGGAGGTGGGAAAGAGCCGACTCCTGAAAGACATTCTCTGTTCCCTGAACTCTCACTAAGACACCCCCAAACCAGCAAACAGTCAAATAAACGGGGAAGCTACTTTTAGGAGAATTTTTGTTTTTTCCTGGTATACATCCAACCAGGATTGACAAAAGGACTCTGATCCATCAATCACTTTAGGAGTCAAAGATAACTTATCTCCATCAAAGCATGGTTGTGAGTGTTGAGAAGGAAGCAACTTATGTTATTTCTGTAAGTGAACTGCATCACCAAGGGATTCTATGCCACCTCATATAGAAGAAAAGGAAATGCCAAAGATTTGTGAATAGTAAAATTACCACTAATACTTGGTTCTGTGGCTGTTCTTCTGAGTTGTAGCAGGCATTGAGAAGGATTACGTTGCTAACTGACTCAACAGAGCTCAGGGCTCACTCAGCTTCCTCACTTCTCATGTAGCAATGAGGAAAGGTGTGCAAACACATCCTTCTGTACTCCTAAACATGTTTTTTTTATGTGTGAAATAATTGAATAAATCTGCTGTGAAATTAATTAAACAACTTTAGCAAGAACTTAGGACTAAAAATAAGAAAAAGTAGCATACCTCAATAAAATTATTGCCTCATTTTATTTTGAGTTGAAAATAATATTTTAAATACAATTAAAATTATTATTAGGATTAATAAGTTAGGATTTCTTTGGAACAATTTTAAGCTTTTCATTCTTAAAATATTGAAGCATTTCTTCTCAATAACTTTTCTGAAAATGTTACTGATGTACTCTTTACAAGAGAGGCTCCTCCACCTTTTTCAGTAGGTGTAAAGAGTATCTCGTGTGTGCACACAAATAGAACTCATTGTCAGCAACATTTGGTTCATTGTTTATATGTGTTATAAATTCTCAAAAGGCACCAGCTGTGATGTACTTGGGAGTTGAACATTTTATGTCATGTGTGGTTTCTGCCATTCTCTCTCTCTCTCTCTCTCTCTCTCTCTCTCTCTCTCTCTCTCTCTCTCTCTCTCTCTGTGGTTTTTCCGTTTTTTTTCCTGGTAGAGGAATGGTATATTGTTTATATTTTTATTGCTGTGATAAGGCACAATGATCAAAGAAATTTAATAAGGAACCACTTATTTGGGGCTTTTAGTTTTAGAGAGTTAGAGTCTATGACCATTATGGCAGGGAACATGGTAGAAGAAAGGCAGATACAGCTCCAAAGTAATGGTTGAAAGCATGAGAAAGATAATGAGACATGGAAATTAGAGGGGTTTGAAACCGTAGAGCCTGCCCCAGTGACATACCTCCTCAAACAAGACTACACCTAATCTGGCCAAATAATTCTACCAACTGAAGACC
>NC_022021.1:17817774-17849918 GCF_000317375.1 Microtus ochrogaster
GGGTTTCTCTGTGGCTTTGGAGCCTGTCCTGGAACTAGCTCTTGTAGACCAGGCTGGTCTCGAACTCACAGAGATCCACCTGCCTCTGCCTCCCAAATGCTGGGATTAAAAGCGTGCGCCACCACCGCCCGGCGTCATAGTCTCTTTTTATACACCCTCCATATGTAAGGTTCCTTGAGGAGTGCAAGGATCAGTAGTACATGTCTTTACCTTCAAGGATCTTAAGTCTCGAGAACTGGAAATGAAATGAAAGTTAAAAAAAAAAAACAAAATTCTTCGTGGCACTATTATGAACTTAATCACAATTGTTAGTCTTCCAGCTTCTCTTTTAATGCTTAAATATTTCCTAGGTCACACGGACTCAGGGAGCCCTGTCGCATGTGACTTTGCATTGGAGCATAGACTCTGACCTGCATGGGGATCTTGCTGTCACCTCTGGCAACATCACGTTTGAGATTGGGCAGAGGACGGCGAGCATCACTGTGGAGATATTGCCAGATGAAGAGCCAGAGCTAGACAAGGCGCTCACCATGTCGATCTGCAGTGTCTCTAGTGGCTCGCTGGGAGTCCTTACTAATGCCACATTGACAATTTTGGCTAGTGATGATCCTTATGGGGTCTTCATTTTTTCTAACAAAACTAGACCTATTAGTGTTGAAGAAGCAACCCACAATGTCACATTATCGATAATAAGGTTGAAAGGCCTCATGGGAGAAGTTGTGATCTCATATGCAACTATAGATGATATGGAAAAACCATCTTATTTCCCACCTAACTTAGCTAGAGCAAGTCAAGGAGCAGACTATATATCAGCTTCTGGATCGACTCTTTTCAGAGCTAATCAGATTGAGGCAACAATTACTGTTTCAATCCTGGATGATGATGAACCGGAACAGTCAGAATCTGTGTTTGTTGAACTAGTCAATTCTACTTTAGTAGAGAGAGTACAGAATCGCCCAAGTAAGTATCTGTTAGTGTGTTATTCTTAGAGGCAAGACTATGAAAATGAAAAACTTAAATTTTGTATAACAAAAAATTCTACAAGCAAGTTAAGATCAAAGGTAAGTAATGCTACCTTTAAACAGTTCTCTTTATTTATGTCATGTGTTTGTGTGTGTGCCCGAGTATGCGCATGTGTACCACCTGTGTTCAGAGGAGGGCAGCACATCACTGGAACCTGAGTTACAGGTGGTTGTGAGATATGGGGTGCTTGGAACCAAAGTCAAGTCTCTTAGCTACTGAGCTCTCTCTTCAGCTCCAAGTGCTATCTTTGAAAGTCTCACTAGTGAAAGGTTTTCGTTAAGACAACTGGAAATGGGGCATATTTTTCCTTAGAAATCATACTTTAAAAATGTAGCTATGTCCCCAAAGTATCTCTCAGAACTTCTGTGTTATGTAACAGACCTAGCACTGTTTTGTTGCTTCAAACTCCTCTGCAATGAGTCTGAAGAGCCCATAAGTAGTTCTTGTGGCCACACTGTGAGCTCCTTTCCCAATGGTTCACTTCTGCCAGACTTCCTCATCAGCAAATGTGTAAGGTGAGGAGAAAGGGCTGTTCAACTGTAAAACTGAGAACTTGTGGAGCTCCACAGGGAGGATTTAAGATCAAGATCTGCGTGTTATAATACACTGCCACATGAACTAAGAACTCCCAACAGTCAGTGTGCTCACCTTGCCTGGGTCAGTGTCGCATAAGGTGGACAGAAGTCTTCCTAACCGTAGGTGAGCGCTGCAGGAGGAAGTGTACAGATTTCAGGATCAAACTTTGTCACGAAATGCCTCTGCTTTTCTTCTAGGATAGATTAATAGGATCAGTTATAATAGCAAAGAAATTGAAATAGAACTAAATAATTAGTCTTATTAAGTAAGAATTATAAAGTGCATATTATTTTTCAAGCAATTTGTAGTTTATTGAGATTGTAATAAAACCAAAAGGGATGGCTGCATGTATAGTGGCATGGAGCTATGTTGAGATCAGATAACTTTGTTCCAATGTACAATAATAAATTGTTGGGCATAATCTTTGAAAGCTCCATTTCCTTATATAATTCAGAAACAGTAGGAGTGTAGATAATTTATTTATAATACATATGGGGATTGCATGTGGTGATATACATAAAGACTAACACAAAGTCTGCTATATTGTAAGCTTTCAGTGATCGTGCTTGTTAGCAGAACGACCACTGAGAACCCTTGCACTGTTGGGATGGGGGAAGGAGTCAGCACACCTTTTTATGGAGTAATACAGTCCAGCTGTTATGTAGGCAAAACATAGACAAGTGCAAAATTGAGAGGGGGAGGGAGAGACAAGCTCCGATTTTAATAGACAAAAACTAGCATGAGGTCTGGCAAGTTTTCATTGAATGTAGTCATTGTTTATAAATGTGAGCGTCTAAGAGTATTCAAAGTAGGGTGCCCACTTGTGGAAAACTGCAGGCATTACATGGCCTTCTGAGATTTTACCTCTGGAGGAGGAAAGGAATATGGTATGTTTCTTGGTTATGTCTGACAGGCAGTAATATAAGATCTTAGGTAATTTCACTAACTCCTTTGTGGCATTAATTCATTATCTGTATAAATGTGTGCATGTGCCTGTGTAAACGCATATATATATATATGCAACCCAAATATATCAATTATATATACAAATATATCAAATATATTATGCTGGCTTGCTTTCTGTCAATTTGACACAAGCCATAGTCATCTGAGAGGAGAGAGAACCTCGATTGAGAAAATGCCTCTGGAAGATTCAGCTGTAGGGCATTTTCTTAATTAGTAATTGATGGGGAGGGGCCAGCCTCTTGTGGGTGCTGCTATCCCTGGGCTGGTGGTTCTGGGTTCTATGAGAAATCAGACTGAGCGAGCCACGAGAAGCAGGTCAAGAAGCAGAATTCCTCCATGGCTTCGCATCAGCTCCTACCTCCAGGTTCCTACCTGAGTTCCTGCGTTAGCTTCTCTCAGTGGACTGTGACTTAAGGTATGTAAGCCAGATAACCCTCAGCAAGTCGCTTCTGGTCGGCCTGTTTCATCTTAACCATGGTAACCCTGCGTAAGGCATGTATACAATTCAGATATATCAGCATACATTATTATTATTTGCATAAAGATATTATTAGTTGCTTTAAGAGTTACACTTGGATCATCAGTGTCAAATGCTCATTAAAATATTCGTACAGTCTAACTGTTCCTTTGATAATGCTTTTAATTCCTAGAGTATGTGTTAAAAGAGAGCAGAAAGTTACTTTCAGCTTTGATTTGTATTTCCAGTGCCCAGATTAAGGCTGACAGGTATACATATTTAGACTTTTAAAACCGTAAATAGGGGCGAGAATAAGAATTCTGTCGGATTCCTCGTGGCTGTCAGTCAGGTGTTCAGATTTGCGCTCTTACGTCTTTCAGTTCCACATTCCCCACGCCTTGGACCCAAGGTAGAAACTGTGGCCCATCTCATTATTGTTGCCAACGACGACGCATTTGGAACGGTGCAGCTGTCAGCACCAATTGTTCGTGTAACAGAAAATCACGTTGGACCCATTATCAATGTGACTCGATCGGGAGGGGCATTTGCAGATGTCTCTGTTAAGTTTAAAGCTGTGCCCATCACTGCAGTTGCTGGTAAGAGAAGATGGAGGAGGGACAGTGGTGTATCTCAGAGTGACCTGTGTCTGTGAGCAACAATTTCTCAAAGATGTGATAGGATGACCTGTGGTGCTTGCACACGCATTTCATCCCAGCACTGGGGAGGCCCAGCACTTTGTGAGTTCAAGGTCAACCTGATCTATAGTTCGAATTCCAGGACAGGCTTCGAAGTACAGAGAAACTCAAAAAACAAAAGGCGGTGGGGATGGGGGTGGGGAGACAGACAAAAGAGAGAGATTACACACACACACATACACACACACACACACACACAATTTTAATTGTTTTTATTGCATTAAACATTTTTCTCTGCTTTGATCCCTTCCTCCCCACTTCCCATCTACAATCTCCCATGACCCCCATGCTTCCAATTTACTCAGGAGAGCGTGTCTTTTTCTCCTTCCTATTTAGACCCATGCATGTCTCTCTTAGGGTCCTCTTTGTTGTCTAGGTTCTTTGGGGTTGTGGATTGTAGGCTGGTTTTTCTTTGCTTTAAAAGGCACCTATGCGTAAGTACATATTATTCTCTTTATATCTTCTTTCTGGGTCTGGGTCTGGGTTACTCAATATGATTTTTTTTCTGAAGTGTTCTCCTGTACCCATGTATTCAAGTGTACCTCCCACTTTCTCTTCTGTGAGGTTCAGTGTGGTTGGTTTTATGTTGAGGTCTTTGATCTGTTTGGACTTGAGTTTTGTGCTTGGTGATAGATATGGATCTATTTGCATTCTTCTACATATTGATATTCAGTTATGCTGTTCGGTCCAGGGGGGTTGCACAAAGATGAGGACAGACCACCAAAGTCCAGAAGCAAACTTTATTCCAGGAATCAGATTCCAGAAAAAAAATAAAAAAATAAAACAAAAAAATCTGCATGGGGCACCTAGCTGAGACCACAGCCAAAGATGGATTTTGTCAGGCTGTGGCAAAGGGCGGTTTCTGAACCCACCTTTTTATAGTAGGGGCACCAGGCATTAGGTCTGAACAAAGGAGTTTTTACAGTCTTGAGGTAAAACTCAAATACAGGTTGCCTTACTTTACAATCTTCATTAACAGAGTTTTTCAGTTAAACCAGTGTTTGTACTTAATCTGTTGTCTTCCTTGGTACTTCCAGGTGGTGTTTACTGAAGCCCTGTGCTCTGCTCTTTGATGCTGCCAATCTCACATAGCAGGAACAGTGTGTAACCCAGAGGTCATATATCTATCTCCTAAAACTCAGCTCATATCCGTGTTAATCAAGGATGGCCGGGGTGTTAGGCTCTCAGTTTGCAGAGAGATGCTTAGGCCTTGTAATTAGAGCTATGGGTTGTAAAGTGGAGTAACCAACTGTTACTAGTTAATCTTCCAGCTGCTGAGAAGGCTGCTGACAGTCTGCTCTCATTCTCCTAGACTTACATCTTTATATTTCTTTATTTTTACATTCCTGTTTCTGGAATCTACATTTTTATATTCTTATTCTTGGACCCTTCAAGGCTAGCATCATTTGTTGAATATGATTTCTTTTTTCCATTTTATATTTTTAGCTTCTTTGTCAAAAACCAGGTGTTTGTAAGTGTGTGGATTAACATCCGGGTCTTTGATTTGATTCCATTGGTGTTCTTCTCTGTTTTTATGACAATACCAGGCGATTTTCATTACTGTAGCTCTATAGTAGAGTTTGAAGTTACAGATGGGGATGCTTTCAGAGGTTCCTTTATTGTACAGAATTGCTTTGGCTAGCCTGGGTTTTTTGTCTTTCCATATGAAGTTGAGTATTGTTCTTTTGAGGTCTGTGAAGAATTTTGCTGGGATTTTGATAGACATTGCATTGAATGTATAGATTGTTTTTGGTAAGATTACCATTTTCATTATGTTAATTCTACCTACTCAAGAGCATGGGAGATCTTCCCATTTTCTTGTGTCTTCCTCAATTTCCTTCTTCAAAGTTTTAAGTTTTTGTCAAACAGGTCTTTCACTTGTTTGCTTAGAGTTACTCCAAGATATTTTATGTTATTTGATACACATTTTTTTTTAAAGATTGAGCTTCTTTTAGCCAAAGCTATCTTCAAACTTCCTATGTAGCTAAAGATGGCCTTGAACTGCTGATTCTCATCTACAATGCTCACCTAATAGGTACGCACCAAAGTGGGTATATGCACTGCTGGATATCAAATCCTTGTGCTTGGGCAAGCAATCTCCAGCTGAGCTATACCCTCAGCTCCCAATACTTATGCTTTTTTAGACACAAAAGATAAAAATTTTCAAATCTGTGACACTGAATTTTTGTATTTGTGAGAATTGATAGTACAAGTATGTATAAATTGCGAAGCTCTGGTGAGCAAGAGATGCGTCAGCTGAGGAGGACTCAGACCTCGTGACTTCATGTTTCTGAAAGGCAGCCATATGCAGATAATTGCTGAGACACACAGGAAGAAGTGAGAAAATGGCTTTTGGGCTCTTCAGTTGATGGATCTCTGGAGCCATAGTCTTATGTGTTAATTTATTTTTGAGGAGCATGGACAAGACAGTGTTTAGAGTTGGTAATTTTATATAGAGAGAAAAATGATTTCATGGCTGGATAGAAGTCAGGCCACTGCCTTTCTACAATGCCATCCTAGCTTGTAGAGGGTGATTTTCCCGAGAACACCTGTTAGATCCTTTCTAGCACCCACTCACAGTAGCAGGAGTGTGAATGTGTGTGTGTGTGTGTGTGTGTATGTGCGCGCGCGCGCGCGCCTCGCATGCACTCAGATTTTGTGGTGAGCATCCCTTTGGTATGTGTGGCTGCCCCTAGCGACAGGGAACAATGATGAGTGCTGGGTGATGAGTGAGAAGTGATGGAGCGCTACAGGGCGCACCCTTCCCAAATTGGCCCTCAGCAGCTGATTGAGCCTGCTTTGTGTGGACACCTCTCTAGCTGGTCAGTAAGGATGCTGACCTATAGCCTGGACACCTGCAGCTTGTCTTCCCACTGAGATCACGATGCTAGTTCTGCTTGTTCTGACAGCACTGTACACATCTTTTAAAGAATTGTCTTGCTTTTTGTATGCTCTTATACATACAATACAAATTTCTGAGAAAAATGTTATTGTGGACACACGTCTTCATGAAGGTGAAAAAAATGACTTGAAAGTACAGGAAGATGACTATTTTGAAACACACATTTTCCTAGTTTGAAAAGTTAAACCTTTCAAGGGAATGTAGCTAACCTCCTCCAAAAATGTCTTTCATGTGTGTCCACAAAGTTCGACACGGCACTTTCCAAGCACGTGGCGTGCTTATTATAACATAAACATCGGCATTTGAGGTCAGAGATGAAGGTCTGTAGCATGCTTCTCCTGAAGCAAGCTCTCACCTCTCTCTTCCTGTCCCTGCAGGGGAAGATTACAGTATAGCTTCTTCAGATGTTGTTTTGCTGGAAGGAGAAACCAGTAAAGCTGTGCCAATATATATCATCAACGACATCTACCCTGAGCTGGAGGAGTCATTTCTCGTGCAGCTGCTCAACCAGACCACAGGAGGCGCCCGACTGGGGGCTGTAACAGAGGCAGTCATTACTGTGGAGGCTTCTGATGACCCCTGGGGATTGTTTGGTAATCGCATTAATTCCTTTAACTCTCTTACTCTGTAAGTCACTGATAATGACTTTATTTATTTTCTTTATTTAAGATTGATTTGAGTGAGGCTTTTTTTATTGTTTGTTTGTTTGTTTGTGTGTGTGTGTGATATTATTACTTATACATAAGATTCCTGGCATAGGTTAGTGGTTACCTAGGAAATGAAAAGTAATTAAACATTTTGGCACAGAAACAGTTGTAAACTGTTTGATTTGTCTCATTCTGGCTCCTAGATGTGTCCTGTAAATCCTCTTTCTGAGCTTTGGGAGACAATGTCTTGCTACCTGTCTTGGAACTTGAGACTCTCTTTTAGCCTCCTGAATGCTGGGATGACAAGCCTGGACTATCATGTCCAGCTTTTACTTTTATATAATGCTTTTAAATAATTAACAAAATTCACACTTATATTTGAGTTGCTTAACTTTTTGTATATGTAGGAAAGATGGTGAAATTGAGCCCTTTCTCCTCATAATGTCAGCCAGGAAGCAAAATAGCCACTACCTTTGTAGCTCAGGCTGGCCCTGCAGTAGCTGCTGGGCTCACTGGGTTTATTTAACTCATGCTGGGTCAAAATATGGCCCTTGTAGACATCTATGACCTACTTTTACCACAATAAAAAGTCGCTGGGAAATCTTGGTGGTCTTGCTCACCTTGCATCATGGCACACTGCTGGAGTTGCTTAGGGGCCAAGGGGAGGGAGAATTCCTACTTTGATGGTCCCAGCTTGGTCTTTGATTGTCATGGTTTCACTTTGTGCCTAAAAACAACTGTTCTGTCTGCCCTTCAGGTTTTCAGAATACTAAATTTATTGTAGAGGAACCTGAGTTTAACTCAGTGAGGGTAAGCCTGCCAGTAATTCGAAATTCTGGGACACTCGGCAATGTTACTGTTCAATGGGTTGCCACCATTAATGGACAACTTGCTACTGGCGACCTGCGAGTTGTCTCAGGTAATGTGACCTTTGCCCCTGGGGAAACCATTCAAACCTTGTTGTTAGAGGTCCTGGCTGACGACGTTCCGGAGATTGAAGAGGTGAGAGGACTAACTAGTATAGAACGATGTAAATTGTGGCTTGTCTTAGATGGTGGTAGAAGAGATAACTGTTGTTGGGGACGCAGCAGTGTAGAACGACGTGATAAATTATAGTGACCACACCGCTAACTGCTGCGAGAATGGGAGTTCAGAGAGCACTAGTCTAAAGGTGCTTCTTACCAAGTCCAGGGGTGCATGGTGCACAGGCCAGCTTGCCAATTTCAGATTGTTATTGTGTGTGCAGTTACGGTGTGTTTTAGAAACTTTCCTTAAGTGATTATGTATGTATGTATATCTATCATAATCATGTGATATTTGTTTCGTGTAATTCTGACTTGTATCTCTGCTCCCATCTGAGTGCAGCCAGTTACACTAAGTGGAGATTTTGATTTCCCACACGTTCACTCCTCCCGCTCTCCCACTAGTACAGCAAATGTTTCCCTGGTATTTCTCATGATGAACATGCAATTTGACAGATAAGAATAAGTTTATTGATCAATAACATTATCATAGATAATCTTATTTTAAGAAATTCAAATATTGTTAAAATCTAGATATCATATTCCTTTTTTTAAATATTTATTTATTATGTATACAGTATTCTATCTGTGTATATGCCTGCAGGCCAGAAGAGGGCACCAGGCCTTATTGCAGATGGTTGTGAGCCACCATGTGGTTGCTAGGAATTGAACTCAGGACCTTTGGAAGAGCAGGCAATGCTCTTAACTACTGACCCATCTCTCCAGCCCCCTCATACTGCTTTTAATAATAGTTCCATTTAACAGCATATGAAATCTATAGTGTTTATTTTATGGCTAATTGTACCATTATTCACCTTAAAAATATTAATCATGCATTAATACATTAATATATTTTCTTCTTTTGAAACTTATATGGCATCATGATTTTTTTTAAGTTTTATTGATAATTACTATGTGGTAGGGGAAACCAAGAACAGATTTACTTAACCACCAAAATGGATTCACAATATTTTTTCTAAGTAAGAAAAACATAGGTTATAAAAATCATATTATTTCAATGATAAGCAGAATTTAAAAACTGATTTCCATGACTGTCTAAGTAAAGACTAGTCGATTTCAACAGCCTGTATTTCTAATGCATTATTGTGTTCTGCTATTAAAAGTTGATTGTGTATTATTTTGTTATATGTGGGCTTCTGAGTGTATCTGAGGCAGTGTCTTTGGAATCATTTGTATTTCATTGTATTTTGTTCTTATGGATGTATTTGATTTTTTTCTTGCTTCATTCATAGTTTTACTTCAGAACTGGGATGCTGTTAAGGAAGTTTTCACTTTGTTTTTAGGTTATCCAGGTGCAACTTACTAATGCCTCTGGTGGAGGAACAGTTGGCTTAGACCGAGTGGCAAATATTGTTATCTCTGCCAACGATAACCCTTACGGTTCAGTAGCCTTTGTGCGGTCAGTTTATCATGTCCAAGAGCCTCTGGAGAGAAGTTCCTCGGCTAACATAACCGTCAGGAGAAGGTGTGTGTGATGGTTGCTGTGTCTGTAGGAGTGTGGGCTGGGGAAGTTGCCTGGAGTAACAAAACAATTTAGATTCATATTTTTACGTTGTAACATTCCATACATTATTATGTTAGTTGGATTGTGTATACTGATAGCCTTAATCACATTTATTAGAAGTACGGTAAATAAAATAAAGATGACTTATACCATTGTGCTTTCTAGCTACCAAAATCTATTGTTTTACTATGTAGGACGTTCTAATTAGAACTTGAATACAGCTCATTTTTAAACTCAGATGATACATGAAGGGTGGGTTTCTAGGTTCTGTTTTTCTTTCATTTCTTTTGTAGGGAGCAAATAAATGTCCACTGACCTTCTTCAAAATAGAACACAAAGGGTTGAAGGACCTGTTGCAACATTGTTGCAATTCTCTAAATATCTTAATTTTGTTGTCATTGTTAATTTTTTTGTCATTGTTATTTTTTAAACTTATTTATTAGTTATGTATGTACACACGGTTCTTCCTGCATGTATGCCTTCAGGCCAGAAGAGGGCACCAGATCTTATTACTGATGGTTGTGAGCCACCATGTGGTTGCTGGGGATTAAACTCAGGACCTCTGGAAGAGTGGTCAGTGCTCTTAATCTCTGAGCCATCTCCCCAGTCCTCATTGTTATTTATTTATTTTTTTTTTAGTGAAATCTAATAGTTAAAGTTTTATAATTATTTTTGGAAACTCTGAAATGGCTACAACTTGCCTGCCTTGCCAATTATTTTCATGGCATGTCTAAAAGTAAGCATTATTGGTTGAAAACTAGACAGCCTAGCTGACACTAGAAAATAAAAATTTGAAAGACAAACATAATTTAGAAATTAGAATGTGGTTGTTTTAGTACTAGTGTTTAAAATATTACCGAAGAAGCTTCTCAGAACCATAATCCACGTTGTTCTTCCCTCTGGGTAGCTCGGTCTATAGTGAGTGCTTAACCTGTTTTTCCATTGTCCCCACATGTCAGCGGAGGACACTTCGGGCACCTGTTGTTGTTCTACAGTACTTCTGATATTGATGTAGTAGCTCTGGCAGTTGAAGAAGGTGAAGATGTATTGTCCTACTATGAATCGCCAACTCACGAGATGCCTGCCCCACTCTGGAGAACTTGGGTGAATGTCTCTTCAGTGGAGGAGGCGCAGGACACCTGTGCCACTCTGTGTCTCCAAGAACACGCTTGTTCCGCGTTTTCAGTTGTCAGGACCACTGACGGTCCTCAGTGCTTTTGGATGACATCATGGGTCAGCTCAACTGTGAACAGCTCAGACTTCCGGACCTACAAGAAGAACCTGACGAGGGTGGCCTCTCTTTTTAGTGGCCAGGCAGTTGCTGGGAGTGACTACGAGCCTGCGATAAGGCAGGGGGCCCTGATGCTCGAAGGCCATGAGTTTGCAAATCTCACTATTTCCCTCCTTCCTGACGACATTCCAGAGATGGATGAAAGCTTCCTGATTTCTCTCCTGGAAGTTCACCTCGTGAACATCACAGACAGTTTTAAAAATCAGCCAAGCATAGGGCAGCCGAATACTTCTGCTGTGGTCATAGCACTGAATGGTGATGCCTTCGGAGTGTTCATGATCTACAGTGTTCATCCCAACACCTCTGAAAATGGCTCATGTGTGGACGTGCAGGAGCAGCCACAAACCTCTGTGGAGCTGGTGATCCAGAGGACAGGAGGCAGCTTGGGGCAGGTGATGGTTGAATGGCGTGTTATTGGTGGAACAGCTACTGAAGGTTTAGATTTTATAGGGGCTGGAGACATTCTGACTTTTGCAGAAGGTGAGTCATATGTATGGATATGCTAATGTTCATAAATATTTTATTTACCTGCATATTTCTATTCATATAGAGATGTAATGTGGTTTTGGAAGCAACAGCTTACAAATGATTAGCCTATCAGACATAGACCAGCATGGCCCTATATATGTATGTTTTTAACTGTTTAAAGGAGAAATTTAGGGAATATGCGAATGTTAGCCCTTTACACATGATGACAGTGCTTTCCTGTGTCAGAAGCAATCAAGTCAGGTTCTGATTTCATGAGTAAAGTTACAGGAATGGGCTGTTTTCCTGTAATCAAAGGTGTTGAAGAAGCAAGACTACCTGAGAATAAAACATTTTCAAAGCACTAGATATAGAAGGATAGAACATTAGTGAAAAAATTAAGTAAAAATAGGCTGGTTTGATAGTTGTCCTTATTTTAAAGTGGTCCTTGTCACAGATTGATTTGCTACAGTATTCTGAAATTTGCCCAAGAGTGCCGTGGGGTTTTCGTAAGCGATGTATGAGATGCAGCCAGCAGACTTGGATGTAGATCATCTTCAATCTTAGCAATAGTTGATTTATGATATTTAAAATCTGGGAAGTTCCTAGTTAAACTTAGGTATAGTAGAGGTAATTTTATTCTGGGTACCTTTTTTTTTTAAATCCTGAGTTGAACAATAAGAAAAACAGTGGTTCTTAAGTGTTTTTTCTTTTCCTTTCTTGACTGAAAAAGTTGCACATATTCATAAGAACCTCAGACTATACACTGGATAAAAGTTTAAAGTTTTAGTAATTCTATGTCTCAGAGCAATTCATCATATCTAGCTATATTTTAATGCACACACATTTTTGAAACTAGAAGCCTTCTATCTATATTAGACTTAAAATATCTAATAAACATTGTGTTTGAAAATATAATTGTAAAATGTCCTAAACCTGGTTGGAAGTGCACTCAGCCAGGAGACTGTTTGCCTGGCGTCTACGAAGCCCTGGCTGTAATCCCCAGCACCCCATAAACCTAGAGTGGCAGTATACACCTGTATTCCCAGCACTCCACTGATGCCGAAGGGCCAGGGTTTACCACCATCTGCAAATGTACCGAGTTTCAGGTATTGCTGGGCTCCCTTAGACAGACTATCTCAAAAAATAAAATAAAATAAAAATTAAATGCTAGCAAACGTTTCTATATTGGCAATTTCTTATTAATCATTTGGGGTAGAAGGGTAGCTGAATCTTGAATGGTGGAAGGAGGTAGGTTGGTAATTGGTGACCTTTTCTCCTGTTTGAAAGTGAATAACAAAAATATAATAAGATAGGGGTACAGGTAACAAGTTATTGTTAAATTTTCCCATGGCCTAAATATAAAGGACCATATCATATAAAGCAGCACCATTATATAAATTATTATTACATTGAATTATAACTTTAGCTTTGTACAAAATGGACTTTAATTTGTGGCTAACTTAGATTGTTAGGTAATATTTAGTCTCAAACAAAGATCCTTGGTTAAATGCCCAGAACCATAAGGAAAACAAAAACCAAAAAAAACAGAGATAATGTGCCCTCTTGAGCCATCGTGGCCCTGAAGTACTGAGGAAAATGCCCTGGGATTTCTTAGTTTTCATCTTCTTTCCTGACCATGGGAAGGAACTAAGCAGGATCTCACCCATGAGCAGCAGAATCAGGGCACGTCTTCTGGACATTTCTCTACTAGTGGAAGCCTGTCTCCAACCCTTCACCCTTCCTGGACTCCCCGTTTTCATATGTCTCTCCTTTGTCCTCAGAACTAACATGATGCTGCCACCGCAACTCCACCCCAAACGCATCCCACTCTTGCTAGTGTCTTTGCTCAGAGCTTCTTGTTCCTCTGGGTCCCACTATGATGCCATCCCATATGTGCTGGTGGCCTTTGAGGGAGACATTGGGCTGAGTAAAACTGTTCACAGTAATGGCACAATAGGAACAGGGCTACCATTTCCTTAATGGAGCCCCTCTTAATCATGACTAGCACCTTTCCCCAGGTAGATCCTTGCTTTTGATATAGACCTGGGAGTAAACTGTGATTCTTTGGAATAGTTCTCCCCATTGACTTTTCTACAGCTGTGTGTCCTCCAGGCTCTGTCTATGTTGAGACTTTTACAGTGCCTTATATGTAAGAAATCAAGTAATGCAGCATATACACTGTCTCCTACGGTGGTGGCAATGCCGCTCACAGTGCTGGGCTGTTTTAATCAAAACATTCTTACTTACCTCCTAAAATTAAAGGTTAGTTTTGGCCTTTCTGGTTGGTATTTTACTGATTTAACTTTTTAACTTAGGTGAAACCACAAAAACAGCCACTTTGATGATTTTGGATGACCCCGAGCCAGAAGATGACGAAAGCATCCTCATTCATCTGGTGCACACTGAAGGCGGAAGCAGAATCCTGCCGAGCGCTGACACTGTGACAGTGAACATCCTGGCCAATGACAATGTGGCGGGGATTGTCAGCTTTCAGACAGCCTCGAGATCTGTCATAGGCCTTGAAGGTGCGTCCTTTTCTTGTTGAACACATTCTGATTTCCACAGATGTCGTTTTTGCCTTGTGTTTCTTTCTTCTTTTGTCGAACCATGTGTTTAGTCTGTGCAGCACTTAGAAGAAGAGCACCTAGCATACATGATGTTGCTAGGTGTCAGGGCCTCACACATACTGCGACCTAGCTCAGCACGCCCCACTGCTGGGAGCGCTGGGAGCCTCAAGGCTGACATGCCTGGCCTTCTCATCTGCTGAAGCACAAAACAGTCCATACTTTAGAGAGGTCTGTGGGAGGAGCAAGTGACATGTAAACTGGGAAGGGCTTAGCTTTTGGCAAGCATAGTGTGTATATTTTGGTATTTATTAGTATTAAACAGTGAAACATTGAATTTATATGAAAATATTCATAATTTGTGGATATGTTAGCCTCAACTATTGTCTGTCTCTGCACTGTAGACTTCCAGCTGGTGAGTCTGCTGAACTAATCTAAACCTGTGAGCTATTTTATGACTCTCTGTACATTTATTAATGGCTTAGAATTGCATCTTGTCACTCAAAGAATGAATAAAAGTAACTGATAAATTGTCATGAATCTACTGCAAAGACAAATTGCTATCAAAAGTTCTTTGTAGTGTAAGTTAAAATGCCACTGCCAGAATCCTCAATAACGGTGACAAGTTTAAGGAGTGTTATCTGTGCCAGATTCACGCCCATTAGTTCTTCATTTTAGCCGTAGTCCTATGGTGCTGAGTGTAGGGTAGTGCACACCCTGAAGTACAGTGACAGCACTTGCAATGTCCTACACTCTGAGTAGTGCTGTCTATTTGAAAGAAGGAAATCTGAAAGAGAATCTTGCCCTATCTGTAATTAGAACTGGAAGCTGGATTTTCATAGGCATCATGGTCTGAGAGAAAAAGCACATTACCAGCATTGGAACAACAGGTTAAGGTACTGGAGAGGAAGCCATTGTGACAGGAGAAGGTTCAAAAAACACCCAGGAGGAAAAGACTTCAATAGTGACCCAAATCGTCATTGCTCCTAGGGGAGAGACTACTAACATTACTATGCTACAGGGTCATAGTGCTAATTTACTCCAGTGAATTGTTATGCCCATAGATGAGTGCATCTCTCAGCCCTCATCAGAGAAGCCCCTTGTTGGGGAGGAGTGGACAGGAAGATCAGAGTCCAAGGCAGCGAATAACTAAAACAGACATGTCTTCTGGATGCTGCAGGGCAGTTGCACATATGAATTCACAGTGTTATGACAGTATGCACAAGTCCTGTGGAAGTTCATGTCGGATGAAATGGCAGCATGAGGAGGGGAGGTGGACATGCAGTCCCATCCCTGCTCGGAGAGGATGAATCGGGTTTTTTATGGATGAGTCCCCTCGTAGACAGAGCTCACTCTAGTGGACACATAGACAAGCATCTGTAGCCATCGCTGATTGGAGCAGATGACTGACTGATTGATTTATTATTTAGAGACAAAGTCTTGCTATATAGCACTGGCCATCTGGGAACTCATTCTGTAGACTAGGCTAGCCTTGAACTGCTAGGCATAGACACCTAGCATCCACTTACAGCGTTTTAATGTCATACAAACTTATTCTGTAAAAGCTAAAGTATTGATAGGAGGAATGTGGGTGGAAGACTCCTGCAGGAGCCAGGATCTGTTGGTGGCTACCATAGCATCTTAGAGAATCTGAAGACCCCAGAACCTATATCTTTGGGGGCTGGATAACTTTTACCTGAAAACTGTATTGTAGTTGTTTTGGTTCTGACAGCCGTGTGTCTTCAACAAATACAATGATGAGGACATAGTAATTAAACTAACTTAATCAGTAATCAAGTGCAGTCAGAAATTCCCCACTCCTTGGTCTCCTTGATTCAAGGCCTCCTAGGTGGGAGATGACCGCATTGGTGGAAACTGATGCTTGGTGATCTGTTGCATGGCCAGCCACCAAGTCAGAGCAGATGCTGGAGGGACAAACACACGAGCAGAGCACACTTGCCGTGTGTTCGATCTCACAGACGGTGCTAGAAGGACAGAAAATGTGGCAAATGTGGAAAAGTCATCCGTACCTACAGAGGACCTGCAATCTTTTCCAGGTTTTGCTTTCTCAGATCACACAGAGTGAGCTTGTGTGAGCCCAGGGAATTGCTATGGTTGCCAAGGAAAACCAGCAAATGCCCTTGAATTTCTATGATCTTATCTTGAGAACAAAAAAGCCAAAAAACAGATTTCTCGGGGAGAAAAGCAAACATGGATTGTGACTGTAGATTTATGTGAGATGCATTAATTGCCATGGTTCCCCTCTGTTTTAAGACTGTAAGACCCTTCAGGGACTAAAAATTTTCTCTGGAGTTGCAGTGGAGAGAGCAGAGTTCCTATGTTTTCATTCACTAACCAAATAAATTACTTAATGAGAAGAAACTGCATTCCTCCTCAGAATATCTTTATTTTTAAAATGGCCTTCAAAATAAACATTCAATACACACACACACACACACACACACACACACACACACACACACACACAGCCTTTGCTGACTGTGTGGACTTCCTATCAGATGATTTTTCCAGTGTTGTGTAGACCCTGGCAGGGGAGATCATGCCTCAGCAAGTTATGGGAGGTGGTTCAGGATCCCATGAAATGTTTGTATTTGGAAGTCAGCGCATGCCCTCCTCAGGCTTCCCTTCAGTTCATTGCCAGATTTAAAAGTCAAAACCTTCCTAGGTCTGTTTTTCCTTTTCCTGTGACTGTTTTTTGAGTGCCACCTTGTGAAGGTCACCTCCAACACATATAAAGTTACTTTTCCAAGAAGGCAATTTCAATGGCCTTGGGTCTTGGGAATGTTCCTGTAAAAGGCAGAACCATGTCCTTCATTGTTGCTATAGCTTAGAAAAATTTTCATGCTAGCCTTGCCCCTAGTGTGGTTAAAGCTCTGAGATCTATGAGATTATGTGGAGAAGAAATACCTCTTACTCCTGTTGGGTACTGAATATCAAGCTTTAGACTGTGTTTCTGCTAAGAGATGACTTTAGATGCTTATGGAGCAGTGTTAGACGCTGAGTATTTTACACAAGGCAGGCTTGAAGGGATGGTTTTACTGTTTTCCTCCTCTCTGCATTTAATTTTTGTCTTCATCACAGAATGGTGCCTTTATTCCCGTATCTTTGTCTACAGTTAACAATCCCAGTCTTGCACTAAGAGTGCAGGAACCCTTCAACACTGATGTCACTGGCCTACCCATTCTCTTGCCGTTTGTATTCATTCCTTTTGCACTTTTCACACTTCACGAAATGACCACTATTTTTGAGGTAGTATCAGGTTTTGTGGTTTTGAGAACTTTGCACACCATGACTCTAGAAACCTTATCCCTGACGCTGCCCATGAAGCATGTTGATAACTGCAGCGCCTCTGCCTGCAATACAGACATGTTCTGAAAGCAGCTCTCAGTGCTGCAAACAAGAGGGCTCTAGAAGTTTGTGCTTGTGGTCTTCCATGTGGACTATACACACATGTAAAACCTTCAGTGATGTTCAGGCCACTGTGGCCGATCGCATGTTTTCAGATATTCTTAAGTCTTTGAAGTATTCTCTTCGTGATCTTCAACCCCTATGTGTAAAACAAGAACACAGTCAGGTGCATGGTCTACTCGAGCCATAAAGACTACGGACGTTTGTATTAAAAATCTTTCTGCTTTGCCCACAGATAATTCATTTTAATAAAATTTTGTGTTTAGACTTAGTATTACAATTTTAGTTTGTTTTATTCATAATTTTAAGTCTTTACATGAATTGAGCCATGATATTTTAATTTAAGAGATTTATATTAAAATAATGTTTTGAGGTCTAAGCTGTAGCTCAGTGTGTTCTGGCATAGCATATATGAGGACTCTAGGTGGGGTTCTCCAGAAATGCCTGAAATGAAACTAAAGAGAAAGAAATGTGTGTTTTCACTGACTATATTTGGAAGTTTAAAATGTGGTAGTTTGGAAAAATTATAACATGGTGTTCATATTTTATTTCTTCTCTATTTTGGAAAGGGTCGGAAGATGCCCAATACACACAAAAGCTGTGAAATTGCATGTTAGATGAATATTTGGGGATTTCAACTTCACTTTTGTGCTACAAATTGCAAATAAGCATGTGTTCTTAAAACCTTTTAAAATAAGACACTGATTTTTATTTCATCTTAACTTACATGATTTTGTTCATAGTGCAACTTGTATTTATCATTATTCAGAATTAGCAACTTGAGCATAATCTTAGCAAGCCATGTAGCCATCAGCATTAACTCCAAGTAGCCTCCTAATGACTTTTGCCAATTTTAAAGAAAGGACCCTGAGGATTTTCTTCTGTTTTATAAAATGTTGCATTTGAAAAAAAGCCAAGAAAGGCAAGCAGCTGTGTAGTTACTAGGGAATTATAATGTAACCGTGGTGAAATGACAAAGGGACAGATTCAATCAACACCTTTTTTTGTGTTTCCTTTAAAAAAAAAATCCTTGGTGGTACATGTAACTTGCAACCTAAACAAATGTGATTTTCAGGTATCTGCAAGCATTTTCATGCTTGCATTGTGTAAAATCACATTGCCTCCTGGTGTGAGGAATTTATGTCCTTGGGGAAACAAACGCAGGAAGGAATTCTAGTGTCCTTACTAGCTCTGACCATGCAGATGTAACGTTCTGGTGCATGGTTTGGGATGCTTACACGTTTCTCTCCCATTTCACCAGCTGCTTTCTCAACTTTTGTGATACACCTTGTATTTCCTGAAGTTCTACCCACAGAAAGTAGAATCTCTGTGCTAATGAATAAAAAGCATGGGTAAAGCACCCAGAAAAATTACAACAGAGAAAATCGCTCTCTTACGTTCTTGGAAAAGGACCCAGAATATTTGTGTGCCGAGTTTGGGTTCTGTTGAGTTTGAACATTACGTTCATTTCCAGTAAGCGCTTGTTAACCTGTGTCTTTTACTTGCAGGAGAAATTCTGCAGTTCCATGTGATCAGAACACCCCCTGGTCGAGGAAATGTCACTGTTGAGTGGAAAATTGTTGGACAAAATCTCGAAGTCAGTTTTGCCAACTTCACAGGCCAACTCTTCTTTTCTGAGGTAGCACCACGAAGGAAAGTTTTGCCATACATTTTTAGAAGAAAATGCTATATTTTGAGGAAAGCAGAGTAGAAAATGAGCACCACTAAGCTGTATTTATCATCGCTTTGCCCGCTCTGTGCCTACCTTGTTTGTGTTTTCCATTGAGACATTTAGCTTGTCTTCCTTTCCACTGCTATGACGTGGAGACAAAGCCCAGTTGCTATCGCCTTGTGCACTGGGTTGAACATCTAATGACTGGAACCCTGCAAAAGTTTTGTTTTCTCACTTTTTTCTATCATCACTCCTGCAAAGATCTCTTCATGTTAATCCTTTCCCCTGTTCATCAGTCATTGATAAAGATTTAAATTTCAATTTCCGGTTAGTGTCTCTATGCTGTAAGCCCGCTACCCCACGAGTCAGTGGTTTCTGTTCAGTTAATTTCTAAGGCAACATTTGGTTCAGATGGAACTGTGTTTGATTGCACAGCATCAGTAGAAGGACAATGAAAGCAGGAGCTAGTTTCCATGCAGCAATCACACAACCGAGGTTATTTCTCTCTGTTTGCCGTAGGGGACACTGAATAAAACAATATTTGTACATTTGTTGGATGACAATATTCCTGAGGAGAAAGAAGTTTACCATGTTGTTCTGTACGATGTCAAGACACAAGGTAATTTAGAATTCAGTTTTGAGCTTTCCTTTGGTGTTTTCATTTCAGACCGGAAGGAAACAAGGTAACTTCTGCCACTGTGTTTAACAAGTATGTTTGTGCCAATCTAAAGAAAGTTAGGTTGGAGCCAGCATGGTGCTGTACATCTGTGATCGCAGTGCTTAAAAGGATGAGGCAGGAGAATTGTGAGGTTCAGTTCACACCGTAACTGCAGGCAAGCCGGAACTATAAAGCGAGATACTATCTTTTAGAAAAAGCTACTTTAAATATTATCTGTCCCACGGAAATATTTTGTTGAGAAAACCTCTAGGATGACATGGAAACACTTCTCTCTCTGTACTGGAGAAAACTATCCTAAAATTTTTCTATATAGGGCTGGGAAGGTGGCTCAGTGGGTGAAGTATTTGCTGTGTAACCATGATGACCCGAGCGCAGACACCCAGAACCAAAGCTGGACACGGTTCTACATACCTATAATCCCAAACACTCCTACAGCAGGGTGCGAGATGGAGACAGGAGAATTCTTGGAAGCTCACATGCTAGCTAGTCTGGCACATACAACAGCAAATAACAAAAGACCTTGTCCCATCTGGGCCTTGGTGGCACACACCTTTAATCCCAGCACTTGGGAGGCAGAGACAGGTGGATCTCTGTGAGTTTGAGGCCAGCCTGATCTACAAGAGCTAGTTCCAGGACAGGCTCCAAAGCTACAGAGAAACCCTATCTCAACAAACCAAAAAAGAAAAAAAAAAGACCTTGTCCCAAGTATGTAGGAAAAAAAAATGCACCCAGAGTTTTCTACTGATGTCCACATGTGCGCTGTCATGGCACGCGTGCACGCGCACGCGCACACACACACACACACACACACACACACACACGCAGGAACCCACCCGCACTCATCCACAAACAAGCTTAGCAATGATGTCAGATGCTGAGAGGCTATGCAGTGGTTAGTTTTCTGAGACTGTGTCCTACTGTGTAGACCAGGCTGGCCACAACTTCATGTTCTTTGAGTTATCTTCCTACCTCAGCCTAAGCAGGGTTTGTTGACATGTTGTATATTTATTGAACAAAATATATTTCTAAAGATAAAAATTTCTGAATTTGTTTCTCTGTTAGGAAACCAATTTAGATTTTGTACTAATTGCTGTTTATGGATAATTTAAATTTGGCCATTTTTGAGCAAATTGCTTGGGTGGGTTGTTTCCTGTCTATTACTTTCTATAACTTAAACAACCAGTATAGTTTGTAATGACAATACCGTCCACACAGAAGAGTTCACAATTTGTTGTGTGGAAGGAAATTGGCATGCTTGTTAGTTTTCAGCCTGCTGATTTCTCGGAGGGGCCTGAGGACTGGCTAGGCTAAGTGGGCTCAGCAAATATGTAGCATTTTAAGGATTTTGAAGTTTCTGAAAAGGTGTGTTCGATTTCCTGATGGGCTCCTTGATGTATTTAGGAGTCTTGCCTGCGGGAGTCGCTCTGCTTGATGCCCAGGGATACGCAGCTGTCCTGACGGTAGAGGCCAGCGATGAACCACATGGCGTTCTAAACTTTGCTCTCTCCTCAAGATTTGTTTTGTTACAGGAGGCTAACACAACGATTCAACTATTCATCAACAGAGAATTTGGATCTCTAGGTTTGTGGGAATGAGTGGAAATGGGATGTCAAGGGAAGGGCCTTAAAAAAAGATTTATTTTTCAAATTCTGTTTTAAATCCATTAAGGAAAATGATGTTCAGGATAGTATTTTGTAACGTCTCTACTTTTACTAAAGGATTTATCTGTTTTCATAGAAATGCTGTGTATCAAACAGCTCTAAGTCCCAGGGCAGATAGTGGGCTGCTCGGGGTCTGCCTCCTAGGCTGGGCTCATTCTATGTGGCTGTTCTTCATGTTTTCATCATCCCTTTGGGATAAGTCAAGATAGAATAAAGCAAACAAAAGTATACAGGCCCCTGGGGTATAGTCTTAAAATTCCTACATTACCACTTTCACCTGTACTATTGACCAGAACAAGTTCCATTTAGCAAAATGCAAGTCCAGAGGCAGGGGCCTGCATCTTGGCAGCAGTCCACCATCCCTGTGCTTTAACACAGGCGACAGGTGTACGCATGCGAAAGACTCACGGGGCTCACGGTAAAAGGAGAGAGTTCACAAAGATGTGGGAAATCATAAAATCTTTTTACAACAAATTCCCTTAGGAGCTATCAATGTCACATATGCCACTGTTTCTGGAATACTGAGTTTGAAAAATGAGACATACGGAAATCCAGCGGAGCCAGAGGCTGACTTTGTCCCTGTGATGGGCTTTCTGGTGTTAGAAGAAGGGGAAACAACAGCAGCCATCAACGTCACTGTTCTTGAGGTAAACACGTATGTTATTTCCGTGATCTCATATTAGGTCTAAATAATCACAGGAAAGTAGAAATGGATGGAATTCTATCCACAGCAAATGTGATTAGAGGCTTCTAAGAAATTTGTGTTTAGAGGTAGCAATTTTCATGATGCTTAAGATTGCATAACACCTTTACTTGTCTCTGTATTGAATGTTATTGTTTTTAATAATTGCATTTTTTTTTTTTTGGAAAATTTGAAAACTCTACAGTGTTTCGAGATCTTGAGAATTCATTTGGTTGGTCTCCCCTGCTGGTGACTCTAAATTGGTTTCTTGCTTTCCCTGACTTTTTTTCTTTCAGATCCCCCGGAGTTTCCATTTGAGTTTAGATTGGGTAGCCTGCTGCTATGTCTTTTATTACAGAACTATTGGGTGACAGATAATTTCCTTAGGACCCTTTCCTAAAGTGACTCTGGCCTAAGAGGATCCAAGGGAGCATTTTGATAATGCCAAAGGATCCCCTGAACCCACAGATTCACGTAGATCATAATCTTTGTGGGTAAGATTAGTTAAATCAGAGAGAATGGCAAACTCTCTAGAGGCTGATGGCAGAAAAAAGGTTATGGTCAAATGTAAAATAATCGGTGGTGATTGAAATTGCACTTTAAATGAGTTTCACATGGTGAAATCTTGTGTTGTTTGGGGCTTTGGGTTCAGCTATCTAAATGCACTTCTAAGAGGTTATGGAAAGAATACTCTAAACAGAAAGGGTAAAGATGGTATGGAAGGGAGAATGACTATATACTTGAAGATACATTTCTGTTATTTTGCATTTTCATGTTTGATTTAAAACCTTTTATTCTGTCAGAGGTTTTTTATAGTTTTACAATATTATTAGTGATATAAGCTATATACCCTGTGAGGATAGTTGTTCTGTGGCCCAATGAAACACGAGACAACTAAATCCAACAAAAGGCGCTGTCATGTCAGTGTGTAACAGATAAAAGTCACTTCTGAGATGGGCTTTACTTCTTCTGTGCTTAGTGCAGCTTCTTTGTTTTCATTGTTGACTGTGGGTCTATCAACTCATAATTATCGCTATCACTTTCATGTGGGACTATCAATAATAATCACTATCACTTTCATGTGGGACTATCGATTAATAATAACCACTATCACTTTCATGCGGGACTATCGATTAATAATAATCACTATTACTTCGAAGGATCCTCGAAGCAGGATATCCTGCATCCACTATTTTTAATGATTACCCACAAACAATACCAGTGTGGTTATTACTTCTCCATGAATACACGGTAGATTTGAGGCCTTGGAACGTAAACAGCTTGCCTCAGATTTCCAGAAGTTGCCCTCAGCTTCCTGCTGCAAAGCTTACATTGCTTCCACAGCATCCGTTCCTTTTTCTGAACAGCAGGTATTAGGGAACTGGACACCTCTTGCTTACATTGTATTTAAACTGATTAGGTTCATATAGTTAGGTAGCTGATTTGGTTATAAACCGTGTTTAAAGTGTTATAATTTTGAGGTGGTTTCATAGTGTTCAACCTAATAACTGCCATATATAAGTTACATTTTCTAATTTTAATATTTTTCCTCTTTGTTTTCTATTATGTATTTGCTGTTTATGCATATGAATTTGTAATATAACTTAAAACATCTTATGAGTAATAATTCCTTTGAAATAATTAAAGCTTTTTCTTAATGATTGTAATTTTTGCAGGATGATATACCAGAGCTAAAAGAATATTTCTTGGTGAATTTAACTCATGTTGATCTCATTATGGCTCCTCTAACTTCATTTCCTCCCAGACTAGGTAGGGTGACTCTCTCTTGTGACTCTTTGCTAACTTCAAGTAAAATGAAGTGACAGCATTTTAAAATCAGAAATATTCCCTGCTAGGTTTGCTATTGTTAGCTATGTGTGAAAATGAGATGCATATTTTAGACTTGTTACAATTAGAGACATCATTATAATTCTGTAAAGCAGTATAAAGACTAATTATTGTGATGCTTTTTGAATTTTACAACTATATTAGAGCCAGATCTGCAGTCCGCAAAGTATTAGTACTTCTTTCAAATGTATTTTCTTTCATTTTCTCTTAAAATACAATTAGCTATTTTCCTAAGCTGTCCACTTTATTTTCTTTTAAGGTAAACACGTGTTTTTGTGTGTTCTGCTTCTTTCATTTCTGACCTTTGATCTTTTTTCTTTTCATGCTTTTGGAGAACATAATTTATTACAGACTAAAAGGTAAAACCTGAATCTTGGTGTAAACTTACATAGACCCTTTATAAGATACACCCAGGTCCTGCTGGCAAGGGTGATGTGTGCGAGGTGGCAGTGAGTTGCATCAGGGTCAGCCTATGCCGCTGCTCCAGCCATGGTCATAGGTCTATGGGACAAAGTGAGCCCGGATTAGGAGGAACAGCAGAAAGCTTGGACAGGTGTTGTGGCCTGAGAATTCTTTTCTAAGGCCTAATGTAACAACTTTGAAAATAGTAACGAGTTTTCTACATGTCATTGGTTAGTTTTAGATTATTCCGATGACTAAGCTCTTTATGACAAGTGTTAATATAAGATTGCTATCGTTCATGCTAAGAGAACAACACAGTACTTCATTTTTCATAGCTCCTATTAGTGCAGTCTGAATAGAGCTCTTCCTGATCTGGTCCTGATTCTGATTGTTATGTGGTAGTGCTATTATTTCTCTCATCCCCATTTTAACCATGAGCCAATGGAAACTACAAGAAACTAGTAACATACTTCGAATTACAACCAGAACATGAAAGAGCTGCTTTTTTCTTATAAACTAAAAGTTTAATTTTAATAATCTGTGATTTAACTCTCCTTTCAAATTTTTTTTGTTTATTTTTGGAATTGTAATTTTATTTCAACATTTCTCCCTTCCTTATCCTCTTTCTCGACCCTCTCAAAGCCTTTTGACTGATCTCCCTCAAATTCATGGCTTCTTTTTTAAATTTATTGTTATAACATTAATAAATATGAATATGTATATACATATATATTCACAAATAAAATATGTTGAGTCCATACACACACATATTGTTTTCATTTGTTGTGATTTTAGAATGTCCGACTATAATAATAATAATAATAATAGAATGTCCATAGGGTATAAATCCTGATTTCGTACTGTCCTCTGAACATTATTATTCTCTTCAGTCTAAAGACAATCGGTCTTTTTCTTTATACACCTCAGCAGCTATAATTGTCCTTAAGTAAAAGATAAAGCACATGCATGCGCTCACACACACACACACACACACACACACACACACACACACACACCCCAGGGGGAGAATTAATGTTTTAATATAGAAGAGCAGCTATGTGTGGTCCACTGAACTGTACGGACAACAGACAGAAGTGCAACACAGATAAGAGAACTGCATTAATTTTCGCTCTATCAAAGCCTTTCTGTAGTAGCCTGTATTAATGTTTCTCTCTGTGTCGCTCATTCACACACGTATTTTCTGTGACCTCACTTTTAAGTTTGTCTTTCTTTTTTCTTCTCTTTCCTATTCTTCCCACTTGTACCACTTTCTCCCCTCCTAAAATACAATAGAGACGTAAATACTGTTTTATTTATTCAAAATGAACAACTCTGGCTTGAAATGTCATGTTGTTCTAGTGAAATAGTTATACATCAGAAACTCTTGATAGTAAAATATTTCTTTTCTAATGTCACCAGCATTGCTTTTCTATTTTCTTAAACATCTTTTCACTACCTATATACCTACATATGAAAATTTATATAGCTTCATTCTTAAATTCTGTGCCAGACAGTGTATTTAACTATAGTTTAAATGACATTATATTAACTTATAGTCATTTAATACATCTCTGTTTTATCAGACTCAGAAGGCTTGACTGCACAGATTGTCATTGATGCCAATGACGGTGCCCAAGGTGTAATTGAATGGCAGCGTAGCAGGTAAACCAAGGCTGTGTAAGCTCCTTTCTTAATTCTGGATTCTTCCCAATTACCAAACACAAGTTATGAGAGAAAAATGAATCTGTTCTCTTGATCCCAGATTTGAAGTGAATGAAACCCATGGCACTGTAACCCTGGTAGCCCAGAGGACCAGAGAGACCCTTGGCGAGGTTTCACTGTTCATGTATGCCCAGAATCTAGAGGCCCAGATGGGGCTGGATTACATGTGTAGTCCGCAGGTAAGGCTCTGCATAATCTATGATGTCATTTGAGAATCTGTCCTTTGAGAATTGTAGTGATGTGCATCTTCATGAATAAGTTAATTTAACAACCACTGTGTACACTACTCCATACTGAGAGCGGAGAGAAGATTTCTATACTGTATGGTTCTCTCTGCTCTAATAAGCAGTCTTTAATTCTGAAGACTACTAGGCCATGCATTAGCAATGTTAATCGTTAGACTCTCCCAGAGTGTGTCTTATGCTGCTGGAAAACTTTCACTCTGCTCTCTCTTTGTTTTGATTACTAAGACACTTCAAACCCTTAAAATAGGTTTAAAAATCTTTTTTCTGTTTATCTCCTTCATTCCTTAACCAAATGTTTGCTTTCTTCTACTCTGTAAATTTAACTTGCAATATTTTCGATTTAAACAAAAAAAGATTTGTAAAACCGTACGTGTCTGCACACGCATGTGTGCCAGGAGGATTCCAGAAGAAGGTGCCAGATCACTGGAGCTATACTTTCAGGAATTTACAAGCTGCATGGTAAACGTCCTAAGGACCCAACTTGGGTCCTGTGAAAGAAGAGCAAATTCATGTAACTGCTAAGCCATCTCCACGATATAATAGCTTATTCTCCACATCAAGAGTTATATGGTATTACTTTCTAAACATTTTATGAAAACTCAGAGTCTATTTAAGTACATGGTCTTTTGTTTTATCTTTTTGACTAGATTCTTCATTTTGCTGATGGAGAAAGGAATAAACCTGTGGAGGTTGTGATCCTGGACGATGACATTCCAGAAGGAGATGAAAGATTTCAGTTGATATTAACAAACCCTTCTCCTGGACTAGAGCTGGGGAAAAATACAATCGGTAATTAGTCATTTCTTTCCCACAGTCCCCTTTTTCCTGTCTTGCTTCTGCAGTGTGGAGGCAAGAGGAATGAGCCTCTTCCTAGGCTCTTTATGAGCCTCATAAATAAAGCCTCCCAAGTCCTACATTTAGGTGTCCTGTCAGTGATAACGAGTTGGCCCTGTGCATTTGTGTATATGAAAACAAGGTCAGAGTAGGTTGATACTAGGAGTCATATTAAATGATTTTCTAATTACTGTAGTTTTACTTAATGTGTAGTCTCTTTCTCAGGATTGGAGTTCTGCTCTGGTTTTGTCTAGCAATGAAAAGAACAATGACGACAGTTCTTCCAGTGTTGCTTCAGTGCTGCAGGACTTATACTCAGAATAGGAGGTACTGAAGTCTCCGACATGTCATGAGAGCTTTGATTCTTGAGCTGGAATGGTTTGATATTTTCACTGTGGGTTAGATACTGTGATAACTGCTCAACAAGGGCAAAACAATAGTGACAGAGAACGTCTCATGGATCTAAGGAGTTTTGTACAAGAAAACTTATTTGTGTACTTATAATTTTTTATTCTTTGACAATTTTATATACGTTTACAATGAAATATGCTTGTATCCACCCACATTTCCCCCCTCCACTTCCTCTTGGATCCCTCTTCTCCAGCATGTCCTGTTGATGAAGGCTACTTGTTCGTTTCCTGGCCACCCAGACCTGAAATAATCACACAGAAACTGTATTAATTACAACACTGCTTGCCAATTAGTTCATGCATATTTCTAACTAACTCTTACATCTTGACTTAACCCATTTTTATTAATCTATGTATTACCATGAGATTCATGGTTTACCAGTAAGGTTCTTCAGCATCTGTCTCTTTCAGCAGCTACATGGTGTCTCCCTGACCTGCTTTAATTTTCTCAACATTTAGTTTAGTTTTCCTGCCTAGCTCTATTCTGCCCTACTGTAGGCCAAGCACCTTTTTTCATTAACCAATAAAAGCAACACATGTACAGAAGGACCTCTCACACCATTTTCCCTTTTTTGTCCAAATAAAAGGGAAGGTTTTAACTTTAACATAGTAAAATTTCATATACAAAACAGGTATCAAACAAGAATTACATTTACAACATTTATATCTACTTTATCTTTTATTATAACTAAGGAAAACTATAATTACAACGATCTATTCTTTAACTCTATCAAAGACTCCAGAAGGATATAGTAAATAAATATATTTAAGTAAATAGGAAGTGCATTGTAAGCAACTTCCAAAACTCTACAATTGACAGAGACTTCTCACTGCCTGGAAAGTCACCCGAAGTTATTCTGTATCATTGCAACATCCATCTTCAGCCTTCAGGACTATAGTATATTGTAGATTTTTCCATGAAGCGGAAAATTTGAAAGATTGTTTTGCTTCTATTGGCAATTTGTCAGTCACTTTCTCCTGTATTCTGCAGAATGTCTGGCAGACTCTTTCATGAATCAGGAACCATAAGTGACTCTATTACCTCTAGGCAAGTTCATCAGTCATATTTCTGTCAGTCCTGTATGTCCAGTTTATACAGCATACCATCATGCAGTCCAGGAAATAGCAGTTTCTTGCCCATATGACTAAAAATCTGCAGAAGGAGCCTCTTTGATGCCCATCATTTTCTTAAAATAGATTGGTGCTGCCAGGAACAGATGTGTCTCATTTTCATGATAAGTCCTAAGTACTTAAAACATCTTAAATGTCATATTCTGTTAGTCTTTGAAAGATTTGAAGAATACCTATCCATCTGAAATATATTTCTGTATATCTAGAAAACTTAACTAACATGATTACCAGCTTGACTATTATAGATGACTATTTACCTGTATTTTTTAATTATACATTACATTTTCAAATGAGCTACAGATACAATACCTTAATAAAGAACAGAAATATACATACAACAAAGCTGACCTTAAATTTGTATCAATACAAGAAGATCCATACCAAAGCAAAGTATTCATCTCTATATCATATTCCCCTTTAAATATAAACAAACACTTATAAACGATATTTTGGAATTTGGGCATTGTTCTCTCCAAATTTCTTCCTGATTTTGTTAGATGAAGTAATTTTGAGGATTGCAGAGACCTTTCAGGGATCTTAGTTCATCAAACAATATTAACTTGGAAGGAATTTACAGGTTCTCATCTTTTGTGGAAACAAAAACAGAACCTCTTTTCCAAAGCAACTTATTTTTAGACCAAAATTTTGAAGTCAAGATACCTTTAAAGTATATATGTTGGTATAGCTTAGCAGCCCAAACAATGAAATGTCTTGCTGTACTTAGCTCATTCACAGCCAAAAAATTCAAAGAAAATGCAGTAATACATATAATCTATAATTTCTATGTATTCCATATTTACATAACTTATTTTTCTTTACTTCTTTAATCTATGACTGTCTATACTCTGTCTCTTTAAAGATTTTGTTTTATTTTTAAAACCATTTACTTCCTTTTATTTTTCCTCTCTCTCTCAAGCCTACATACATTTATCCAACACTGTGACCCATTTATAGTACTTTTCCAACTGAATTTGTCTTTGTTGTGTATCTGTAATAATTTTCTGACCAGGAGTGCTTTTAAAATGGTGAGCAGCTTTGTTGCAGTGGCCTTGGATGCTGGATCTGCATCTCTTAGACTTTTAATATGCCAGAGATAGTTCACTGCTGAGTCTGGGACTGCTGGTAGGGCTGTCCTCTCTACCTCATCTCTGGGTAACACCGTATAGCATATAAACCCTTTTCATCTGAGTAACAGCTAAATCCGCTATGCAGCACAGTGTATAGCCTGGAAATATCTCTGTGTATGGTGGCGGGAATCTGCCATGCTCTCCTGCCTTTGTACTCCTAGCAGACCCAATCCTGTTGCCTGCCCAGGTGGGGGGGATGCTGAACTGCAGGCATGGTCTCAGCTATGTTTCTCTCATCCCTGAATGGGCACACAAGCACAAAGACCTGAAGTATGTGGTGTGGGCATCAGCCCCAAACATTCATTGGGCACCATGTAGACCCAGAGAGGGTGCTTGTTTGTTTCCTGGATGCCCAGAAATTTTATTAATTACAACACTGCTTGGTTAGTTAGCTCATGCATATTTGTAATCAACTCTTACATCTTAAGTTAATTCATTTCTATTAATCTATGTATCACCACAAGGCTCATGGTTTACCAGTAAGGTTCTCTGGTGTCTGTCTCCTTCAGCCACTACATGATGTCTCTCTGACCCCTCTTTCTTTCTCCCAGCATTCAGTTTAGTTTTCCTACCTATCTCTCTTCTTCCCTGCTGTAGGTCAACACAGTTTTATTCATTACCTAATTAAAGCAACAAATATACAAAATAACATCCCATACCAGTGTCCCTCTCCTAACTTCCCATATCACCTTCATTTTATTTCTCTTCCTTGTTGTCATCATGTCTTCTTCCTCCTGTAATCCTAATACTCAGAGGGTAGATGCAGGAAGATTATGAGTTCAAGGACATCCTTAGCTTATGTATGAAATACAAGGCCAGCCTGAGCTTCATGAGACTTTGATTTGAAAAACAGCTAGAGTAAGTGGGTGGGGCAGAAGCTCTGTGGAGGAACACACATAGCATTTAAGAGGACTGATACCTGTGGTCAGGGTTTGCATTGGATTTTTCAAGGGTCCTGACCTCTTATTCAAGAATTAAATAGAATTCACACACGTAGCAAAGTAGCAAGGAAGGGTCTTTCAAAAGCAGATATAAAACAGATTAGAATTCAGTGTTAAGACTGACATTACATCATATTCATGAGGGTATTATGGTCTGTTGGGGCATTTGTGTGTGGGGTTTAGGAGAAGGGAGAGTTGGGCATCTGGGATGGATACTGTGAGGGGAGATGCTCAGTGGGTTGAGACAGACTTCCCAGTAGCTGAATGCCTCTATCTTCCTTTCCTGCTCTTGATAGGGTGACTGGTCTAGAGATCCATACTCCTTGGAAGTTTTACTGACCATAAAGCTTACCACCATATTAGTGGATCCAAATTCATTGTCTCAGCAGTAAATGGAGATTGTCAGAGTGTTCATCGAGGACAAATCTACCACAATGAAAATTATAAGACTAAGTGTCACTGTTAGGTTTCAGGATATAACCTGATCCCCGGGATAGCCCAAGATGACTACTGGGGACCCCGTGGCACCTTTTATTTCCCTTTATTGATGTCACTAAGTCTGGCAGCTATTTCTAGGCAGCTGGTCACATTCACAACAGACACACTGAGGACAGGAACACAGAAAGCCATTCCAGTGAATGTCCCATTCAGCTCTGGGATGTCCTTACCTACATCCCAGCAGGGTTTGTGAGATGGTATCTGGACAGCTCTACAACCATGATACTACAGTTTTCCTGAGATGCCATCCACAGATTTTTGGGTAGCAGTAATGGCATGGCATGGATGGTGGTCATGGGTCTCTCCCTTCATGGTGCTGAAGTTGTAATGGAAAGGAATAGAAGTACAGTTCTGAGCACTTTGTGGTACAGGAGGCATTGGTGCCATCTAGAATAAACTTTCATATTCCTCATGTTCATATCATCACAAACTATATTAATTAGAAAATATTAATACTGTCTGTGTATTTTCCATCTTTCTGTGGCTTTTTAAAAACTCTATTTCTTTTATTTTTATTTTTAATTTTTGGGTTTTTTTTTATTGAGACAGGGTTTCTATGTGTTCTTTGGCTGTCCAGGATCTCACTCTGTAGACCATGTTTGCCTGAAACACAAAGAAATCCACCTACCTCTGTGCCCCCAAGTGCTCGGATTAAAGGCATGTGCCACCATACCTGATTATAATTTTTAAGGACTCTCTATCCTTTTTCTTTTCTCTCCCAAGCCTA
>NC_022021.1:17850100-17855714 GCF_000317375.1 Microtus ochrogaster
AGCTACTGGAGGGAGTCATGTGGGTTTGTTTTTTTTTAACCACAACTCTGTAAATTTTCTAGATCCATACCACCACCAAGAAGCCTGATGCTGGCTGCTGATGAACACCATTTAAGTGTTTGTTGGCAGAGCCTTTTAAAAGAGCTGTGAGGTTTTTGCTGCTAATACTGAGTCAGGAAGTCTCTCTTAAAGGAGCTGCACCTCTGCTCACTGCCAGCAAACAGAACCCATGAGAGGCAATGCTGCTACCAAAAAGCCATGCTTAACTCTGTTCTTTTTTGTCTAGAATTCCTTCCTAAGCTCTCTCAGGTTTTATGTGGATGTAGTTGCACCATGTTGTTGCCGTTTGTAGAAGGAGACTGTGCTTTCATTTCCCAGACACCCAGACCCAAATAATCACACAGAAACTATGTTAATTACAACACTGTTTGACCAATAGCTCAGGCATATTCCTAGCTAGCTCTTATAACTTAAATTAACCCAGACAATGTATATTATTTTACTATATTCTTATGAAATTTGCACAATTTTGATTTTATATGACTATTTAATTATAATATGTGAGATACTTATATAAATTTACTTTTCTTCTGAAATAAGAAGAATAAGCTACTACCCTAATTTGTAAAGACAGCATTTCATTGGCTATTTTTTAAAATTTTCTGTGTTTATTTTACATCCCAACTGCATTTTTCCCTTCCTTCCTCTCCTACCATTCCTGTCTCCACATCACCTCTATCCCCCTCCCTCTATCTACTCCTCCTCTGTTTCTGTTCAGAAAGGGGCAGTCCTCCCACAGTTATCAACAAAGTATGATATATCAAGTTGCAGTAAGAGCAAACACCTCCTCTTTTTTAAGGCTTGGCAAGGCAACCCAGTATGAAGAATACGTTCCCAAGAACCTGCCAAAGCATTAGGGATAGCCTTTGCTTCCCATTGTTAGGTGTCCCACAAGTAGACCAAGCTATACAGTTGTCACATATATGTAGAGAGCCTATGTTGGTACCATGCAAATTTCTTGGTTGTTGGTTCAGACTCTGTGAGTTTCTATGAGCCCAGGTTAGTTGTTTCTAAGGGTTTTCTTGTGATATCCCTGACCCCTCTGGTTCCTACAATCCTTGCCCCCTCTCCTGAGCAGGATTCCCTGAGTGTGGGCTAATGTTTGCCTGTGGGTCTCTGTGTCTGTTTCCATCATTTACTGGATATGGCTCTCTGATGAATGGGTAATCACCAATCTGATCACAGGAGGTGGTCAGCTCAGGCTACCTATCCACTATTGTTAGGAGTCTTAGCTGGGGTCATCCTTGCAGATTCCTGGGAGTTTTCCTTGCACCAGGTTTCCACCTGACCCTGAAATGCCCCCCACTTCCAGTCATCTTTTTCAGTACTCCCTCCATCCATCATCCCAGTGCAGTGTCTGATGTTCCCATCCACACCTGCTCTCTTCTGTAAACATTGGTAATTATTCTAATAATAATTCTCTTGTATTAATCTAACATATCTATCTAGAGATCTCTTCTATTTTCACTTCCTAGGGATATCTATGGTCCGCATTCCTCTTTGACTCTTGTTGTTACCTAATTTCTCTGTGTGGATTGCAGCATGATTATTATTTACTTCACAGCTGATGTCCACTTATGAGTGAGAATATACCACGTTTGTCTTTCTCCATCAGGGTTACTTCACTCAGCATGATTTTTTTCTAGTTCCATCTATTTGCCTGCAAATATCCTGATTTCATTGTTTTTAAATAGATGAATAATACTCCATTGTGTAATTGTGCCACATTTTCTTTAGCCATTCTTCAGTTGAGGGGCATCTAGGTTGTTTTTAGGTTCTGGCTATTACATGTAAAACTTCTGTTAACATAGTTGAGAAAGTGTCTTTGTGGTATGACTGACCATTGTTTGGGTATATGCCCAAGGGTGGAATGACTGGGTCTTGAGGTAGACTGATTCTCAATTTTCTGACAAACTACCATATTGATTTCCAAAATGGCTGTACAAGTTTGAACTCCCACCAGCAGTGGAGGAGTGTTCCCCTTACTCTACATCCTGTCCAGCATGAACTGTCATTTGTGTTTTTGATCTTTACTATTCTGACAGGTGTAAGATGGAATCTCAGAATTCTTTGATTTGCATTTTCTTGATGACTAAGGACATTGAACATTTATTTAGGCTTTTCTCTGCTATTTGAGATTTTTCTGTTGAGAATTTGGGGTCACTTATGTACACTATAACTATACACAATTATCTATACTTGATTCATCTGCAAGTAGTAGTACTTTGATTTTTTTTCTTTTCCAATTTGTATCCCTCTTCTCATTTAGTGGTCTTATTGTTCTCGCTAGAACTTAAAGTACTATATTGAATAGATATGGAGAGAGTGAACAGCCGTGTATTGTTCCTGATTTTTGTGGTATTGCTTTGTGTTTCTCTCCATTTAATTTGATGTTGACTGTTGGCTTGCTGTATATTGCTTTTATTGTGTTTCTAATATCTCCAAGACTTTTATCATGAAGGGGTGTCAGAGTTTGTCAAAGACTTTTTCAGCATCAAATGAGATGATCATATTTTTCATCTTTCATTTTGTTTATATGGTGGATTACATCGAGTTATTTTTGTATTTTGTACTGTCTTTGCATCACCAGGATAAAGTCCACTTGATTATGGTGGATGATCTTTTTGATGTGTGTTCTTGGATTCAGTTTGCCAGTATTTTATTGAGTATTTTTTCACCAATGTTCACAAGGGAAATTGGTCTGTAATTTTCTTTCTTTGTTGAGTATTTGTGTGGTTTGGGCATCATGGTAACTGTAGCCTCATAAAAAGAATTTGGCAATGTTCTTTTTGTTTCGGTTTTGTAGAATAACTTGAGGAGTGATGTTATTAACTCTTATTTGATGTTCTAGTAGAATTCTGCACTGAAACTATCCAGCCCATGGGTTTTATTTGGTTGGGAGACTGTTGATGACTATTTCTATTTTCTTAGGAGTTATAGGCCTGTTTAAATTGTTTATCTGATCTTGATTTAATTTTTGATAAGTGGTATCTATTAAGAAATTTGTCCAATTCTTTTAGATTTTCCAACTTTAGGGAGTGCAGGGATGATTCTCTTGATTTTCTCAGTGTCTGTGTTATGTTCATTTTTTTCAGTTCGGATTTTGTTAATTTGGATATTCTCTCTCTGCCTTTTAGTTAGTTTGGTTATTTTGTTGATTTTCTCAAAGAACCAACTCCTTGTTTCATTGATTCTTTTTATTCTCTTTGTTTCTATTTTATATTAATTTCAGTCCTCAGTTTGATTCTTTCCTGCCATCCACTCCTCTTAGATGTGTTTGGTTTTTTGTCTGAAGCTTTCAGGTGTTCATTTTGTTAAGTCATTAGTATGAGATTTCTACAAATTCTTTATGCAAGCCGTTAGTGCTATGAACTTTTCTCTTAGCACTGCATTCATTATGTACCATAAGTCTGGGCATGTTGTACATTCCACTTCTAGGAAATCTTTAATTTCTTTCTTATTTCTTACTTGACCTAGTGATGATTCAGTTGAGCATTATTCAGTTTCCATGAGTTTGTAGGCTGTAAATCATGAATTCTAATTGGTCTTAATAATAAAAACTCATAGTCAGCTAACAGGGGATGAAAGCTGAAGGATCAGAGAAGCAACACAGCCAGCTGCTAGAGTGTTCTTACCTCCACCAATGTCCAAATCAAAGGGACAATTTTGTCCTCAAACTACATCCTCAGAATGACTGCCTCCTCAGTCTGCATCTGTCATCCAAAACCTCAGACTGTGCTGTGCTCCGTGTCCTCCCGCCTGCATTCCTCTCTCCATCCAGCCACATCACTCCCCTCTCCACCTCGCTAGTTCTGGGATTAAAGGCATGGGATCCCAAGTGCTGGGACCACCTTTGTGTGAGCTCTGTTTCTCTTTTAGACTGGGTCAATTTTGTGTCACCCAGGGTAGACTTGAACAAACAGAGGTCTGTCTGCTTCTGTCTCTGGAGTGCTGGGTTTAAAGGTGTGTGCCACCACTGCCTGGCCAGTATGATTGACTACTGTGACTGGCTCTGAGTTCTGATCTTCTGGCAAGCTTTATTTGTTAGCTCATAAACAAAACATCACCACAGTATGCTTTCTGTGATTTGTGGTAGTGTTGAATTCTAACTTTAAGGAATGGTGATCCAATAAGATAGAGAGATTTATTTCAATCTTTTTGTGTTTGTTGAGCTTTGCTTTGTGACTGATTATGTGGTCAATTTTAGAGAAGATTTCATGAAGTGCTGAGAAGTTATATTCTTTTGTGTTTGGGTGTCATGTTCTATAGATATCTGCCAAGCCCTCTAAGCCGTAGCATCTGTTAATTTCATTATTTCTCTGTTAATTTTCTATCTGGCAGACCTGTCCATTGGTGAGAGTGAGGTGTTGAAGTCTCCCACTGTTAGTGTGTGGGGTTTGATGAGTGATTTAAGTTTTAGTGATTTTTTTTTTTACATATGTAGCTGCCCTTGTATTTGGAGCACCAATGTTCAGAATTGAGACTTCTTCTTGATGGATTTTTTAAAGATTTATTTATTTATTTATTTATTTATTTATTTATTTATTTATTTATTATGTATACAACATTCTGCCTCCATGTAAGCCCACACACTAGAGGAGGGTGCCAGATCTCATTACAGATGGTTGTGAGCCACCATGTGGTTGCTGAGAATTGAACTCAGGACCTTTGGAAGAGCAGCCAGTGCTCTTTACCACTGAGCCATCTCTCCAGCCCTGGATTTTTTTCTTGTGATGACCATTAAATATCCTTCTCCATCTCTTTTGATTAATTTTAGTTTGCAGACTACATATTCACACACCATGATGTGTGCTCTCCCCACCTAACAAATGAATATAAAAATGAGTATAAGACTAGTTGCAACTGTCTTCCTGGCTTGTGCCACAGTTCTGCTCCCTTCTAGGTTTTGAACTTCTATGGAGCACCTGTGCATATTCTGTTAGAGTTTCTGTAACGTGGGGATAGTAAAATGGCTATGGTGAGAACTGAGTGATTGATGATTAAACAATCCATTGTGAACGCACTGTCTTTAGGATTTGTAACACATCTGTTCAGTTACTGCCTGAATATTTTTGTTTCAACAGCTTGGATTACTGTCCTTGCGAATGATGATGGTCCCGGGGTTCTGTCCTTTAACAACACTGGGCACATTTTCCTCAGAGAACCAACGTCTCTCTACGTTCAAGAGAGTGTTGCTGTGTTACTCATCATTCGGGAGCCTGCACAAGGTCTGTTTGGAACGGTGGCAGTTCAGTATGTTGTGACGGAAGTCAACTCTTCAACAGAATCTAAGGATCTGATTCCTTCCAAAGGCTTTATTGTTCTAGAGGAAGGTGTTCGGGCCAAGGTAGAGTATGAATCTTTAATATCGTTAATGAGAACTGAAGATTATATTTAGTATTTTAAAATAATTTTCTTAGAAATGTGCTACAAGTTCTCAAGAAACAAAGCAAAGTGCAACCAAACAAAAACTCTCTTAATGGAGCTAAGCAAAGGCACAAGAGTGCGGGGCTCGCATTACAGTGTTGTAAAGTGTACACAGCGGCGGGGGGGG
>NC_022021.1:17855814-17863858 GCF_000317375.1 Microtus ochrogaster
CTTTAATCCCAGCACTCAGGAGGCAGAGGCAGGCGGATCTCTGTGAGTTCGAGGCCAGCCTGGTCTACAAGAGCTAGTTCCGGGACCAGCACCAAAGCTACAGAGAAACCCTGTCTTGAACCCCCGCCCCCCGGAAAAAAAATGTGTGCTTCATATTTTAGAAATTAAACCCATAAATGGTATTCTTCCTTTTTACTGTCTGTAAGAACATAAGCTAAAGGAAACTTCCATCCTTGTCTGTTTGCCGCATTTTAGTGAACAGGAATAACTGCTTGCTCTGGACTACAGATACAAATACAGAAATCGGAGCAGCTGAGAACAATGCTGGATTTGAAATTAGTTATGAATGCAATCTATACTCAAAAACAAAACAAAAATCATATACCTTCCAACCTTCCTTTTCTGTAAATATTAACATTTTATTTTTTGGGGTACTCAATTTTATTAAAAACATCTTCTTTAGATTTATTTTTATGTTTCTGGGTGTTCGCCTATATATATGTGTGTGTACCACATGTGTGCCTGGTGCCTTTGGAGATCTGAAGGGAGGCATTTGATCTTTTGTAAGTAAAATTACAGATGGTTGTGAGCTGCCATGTGGTTGCTGAGAAATGAACCCACGTCCTCTGGAAGAGCAGCCAATGCTCTTACCCACTTGGGCCATCTCTCTACCCCCTCAACTTTGAATTTTTAGGTACAGTTAAAAATACTTGATTACATTAAATTACACATCTGAGAGCCAAACACAGCACTACATGAGTATACCGACAGTGATTTCACATTAGAGTTCACCTGCTAACTGAAGGGGTCTCTGTCTTCTGTGCTGTATGTAGGTTGGACTCAGGGTCTTTTGACTGCTGGCTAACTCAGCTACATCCTCAGTCCTTTTGTGCTCCTGTCAACTTCAGCATTGTTTTCCAAGTTCAGTATTTTTATGTTCTTGAAAATCTAAAATTCTTGATTGATTGTTTAGAGATGACCCCAGTTTTAAAATGCTATAAAAGTTTAAAGCCTAAGAGCTTTGTGAATATCCTGTGACTTTTTTTGACATTTTCTATTTTTAGAAAGCATTCTTTCATATTTCAAATGATATCTTATTTTTACCTTTCCTTATATCTCTTTTTATAACTTTAAGTTACTTTGATATGTTCAGTAGAAATAATAACTGGTAGAACAAATTAAACAAATTTTGAACAAACTTAACCATTTCCCATGTTTTAATTTTAAAATGTAAGCTGTATGGTATCCAGTCACTAAGCAAGGGGTAAATGACTTTAAAGATACATGTGTGCACATATAACCACCACTCAGAGAAGTTTAAATAACGGCCACCCAGAAGCCTCTGTTTCTGTCCTTTGGACTTTCCAAAGAATGCAGCTTTCTAACTTTTCAAGTTAAGAGTCCCTTTGCCTGGTCATTTGCTCTGTGTAGATGGGATTGTGCTGTAGTTATGTTGATGTCTTCCACAGGGCACTGTGGGAGCACATGATTGCTCCCTATCCGTAGCTGGTTCTTCCTCATTACTGTGCTGGTTCCACTGTTGAGACTACAGAACATTTGATTAGTTCTAGTTTGTACCCACTCTGCTTGTCCTTGCTTCTTGACAGCCATTTACAGATTGGGATGAGGTTAATGAAATTATGTAGCCTGGATAGGAAAAAAGGTCACAGAAATCAGCTCATGCATCTAACATTGTAGTCAGTTTTTGATTTGTTTTGAAAATTTAAGAAAGATTCATTTTGATTTTAAAATTATGCATATGTATTGCTCTGTATGTGTCTGTGGGCCAGACGAGGGCATCCAAGTTTCTGAGTCTAGGGTTATGGGCAGCTGTGGACTCCCTGATGTGGGTGCTGGGACTAAGTTTGGGTACTCTGGAATACACAGCAGGAACTCTAGCACCATCTCTCCATCCCCAATCACTGTCATCAACTGTTGCTTTTCAGACACTTTAGGGCAGCAGATCACAGGGTTGAAAATCCCCAAGGAAGTAACTTGAAGCAATTGGAGTCATCAAAAGAATCAAATGTAAATAGAAGTCATGTTTTAAAACACATGTTGTCAAAATGTTTAGTAAATTTTCCACATGTTTGTTTCGAGAAGAATGATATTGTAGTAACTTTATTTTTTCATTTTGTTTCCAGGCCCTGCACATCTCTGCCATATTAGACACAGAACCAGAAATGGATGAGCATTTTGTCTGCACCCTGTTTAATCCAACTGGAGGCGCTAGACTAGGGACCCATGTTCAAACCCTGATAACAATTCTGCAAAACCAGGCCCCTTTGGGGCTATTTAGTATTGCTGCCATTGAGAATAGGTATGGGCTGTACAACACATTGCCATTTTGAAGCAAAATAGGCGCCACTCGAACTTAGGAGATGTAGAAGAAAACTAATTTCTGGGTAGTTTTTAAATGTCCGGGAGTGGACAAATATTTTCATTTCATAAAATAATTAAGGGATGTAACTTTATTAATAAGCTAAACATTACTTATTTCATGTATTTCTCATCAGATAACTGAGTTATGTGAGAAGAGATTTCAGAATGGCAACATTGTTTGACTATATATTGCAATGTGATAGACGTTTAATCATTGTTATGATAAGACCATTGGAGTGTTACATTTGTATTTTTTATTTAAAAATATCCATCAGTGAATATTTTGGAATACTAGTCTCTACAGTGCATAAATTTGTGGGTCTCATTAAGGGTGTACAAACTTTACTGAGTAATAATATGGCAGTGTATATGTATGTTGAATATTTAAATATTTAATATTTATACTTTTTCTGCTCTCCAAAATCCATTTGTTTCTCTTTTAGTGCTACCTCTATAGATGTTGAAGAATCCAACAGGAGTGTATACCTCAATGTCTCACGTACGAATGGCCTTGACTTGCCTGTGAGTGTGCAGTGGGAGACAGTGTCTGAAACAGCTTTTGGCATGAGTACGTTTAGCTTTATTTCCATGAACTGTATATTACTGGTCTATTGCCAACAGAACAGGACTTGATTCTGTTATTGTATCCACAATATTTATTGTGCATTTCATCTTGCAAAGCTTAGAATTTAGACATTGCTAGAAATAAATATAGGAAATAAAAATAAATTTGCATTGCAAATGATAATAATGCTTTAAAGGGGAAATTGGAAGTAGTAAATGTGAGGGCCGAAGAGATCGATCCATAGTTAAGAGTATTTAATTCTCTTCTAAAGGATCTGGGTTTTGTTCCTAGCACCTATGTTAGGAAGCTCACAACTGCCTGTAACTCCAGATTCAGGGGATTTGACACCCTCTTCTGGCCTCTGTGGGCACCCATACATGGCATATATTCAAACAAACACATATGCACATAAAATAAAAATACTAGCTGAGTACTTTCAAAGAGAATCAATGTTTGAATGAGGACTGCCTGATGAATGGAGATTGGATACAAAGAACTAGACAGGAAGAATTTGGAGACAGTAATGACAGGCTGCTAAGACTGGAGACTTTAGTTAGAAGCTGACATCTAAGAGAAGATATTAGATGACAGTGAACAGAGAAGTAAGAGAGAATATTGCTCTTCATTAGTTAGGTGAGGCTAGGTCATTAAAGAACTTGAAAAATAGTTCTTGGATGCTAATGTTCATCCTAGGCTTACTGAAAAGATATGAACAAAAATGGTGTGGTATGACCATATTTATATTTTATAGATATTGTCTTAATGTCATGGAGGGAATTGTTTGTATAGAAGGGAAGAAAGGATGCAGATTAATGACCAGGGAGTGTAGTAGGAGGCCACTTGTTCATTTCCTGGCTGCCCAGACTCCCAAAATAATCACATGTAAACTATGTTATTTGCAGTACTCTTTGATCAATAGCTTAAATAATGATTCCTCATTAATTAGGGGTTTTAAAATACAAAATTATAGCAATTTGATAAAACCTTGAAGTGATTTGACGTAAGTGAGTCTGCAAAGATATTCTGAAGTCTGTTTCTAAAGTAGAATCATTGGATGAGCAGACATTTAGAAATGTGAGATTAAGTTTGGTAGTACCATTAGCATGTTTATGTAAGACATATTTATCATTTTCAAATTTCAGCTGTCCTTTGACAGTTTTTGAGAGAAGTTATTTTAGCATGTTTCTCTTTAAAATATTTACTTAGCATTTAGTTTTGAATGCACTTGGAAAAGATTGTAGGATAAAGATCAAATATCACTACTTTAAAAAGTTATTTTTAGCCGGGCGATGGTGGCGCACGCCTTTAATCCCAGCACTCGGGAGGCAGAGGCAGGCGGATCTCTGTGAGTTCGAGACCAGCCTGGTCTACAGAGCGAGTTCCAGGACAGGCTCCAAAGCCACAGAGAAACCCTGTCTCGAAAAACCAAAAAAAAAAAAAGTTATTTTTAGATACTGTTTTCAAGCTTCTGAGTGTCTATTCACTTTAACATGTAGTGCGTGTGCGTGCATGTGCGTGCACATACACACACACACACAGGCCCACACTCACACAGGCATATAGGCACAGAGCACACAGACATACATGCACATAGGCACATAGGCTCACATGCATACAGGCACACATGCACACATACATAGGCACACATGCACATAGGCACACATGCACACACATACAAGCACAAAGGCACATAGGCATACATGCACACACATGGACACAGATGCACACAGGCACACATACACAAAGGCACATATGCACACACATGAACACACACAGCACACATGCACACAGACACAGGAACACAAACACAGGCACACATGCACATAGGCACACATGCACACACATGAATACACATACAAGCACATAGGCACACATGCACACACTGCACACACTGCACACATGCACACACACATGCACACAGGCACACATACACACAGACACACATGCACACACATGAACACACACACAGTACACCTGCACACAAGCACACAGATATACATGCACACAGTTGCACACAGGCACACATATACACAGGCACACATGCACACAGGCACACACAATCACCATCATTTTCTTTCTGATATGCTCACTAGTTTATATAATATGTCAAATGAGATAAGGTTCAGGTGTGATTATATACCCATAAGTAATGATTTATCTTATTGTTTTAGGGGGAGTGGATGTTGTCTTTTCTGTATTTCAAAGCTTGTTTGACCAGACTGCATCTGGCTGGTGTTTCTTTACTGTCGAAGATTCAGTGTATGGTGTAATGTTAAGAAAATCATCCTTAGCTGTTTACCGATGGCAAGGGACTTTCATTCCAGTTGAGGTAAACATCACTTTTTGCTTTATGGTACACAAAATAAAATGGATGCAAAAATTTTGATATAGCATTAATTGTTAATATCCTTTGTACTTCCTAGGATTTCAATATACAAAGTCCTAAAACTTGTGAGGCCTTTAATATTGGTGTTTCTCCCTACCTTGTCATTACTCATGGGGAGAGAAATGGAGAAAAGCCTTCAATTAATAGTGTGTACACACTCACTTCTGGACTCAAATTATTCCTGGTAAAACATTTTTAATTTTTCTGTAGATTCTTTACTTAAGTGCAATTCAAATTCATAAGATTAATCAAAATGGAAGGTGAAATATGTTCTACTTTAAAGTAAAAATGAACTATTTTGCAGTTGATCCACATTGTAGCAAATGTCTTAATTCAAGGCATTTTTGGCTTCTGTTTAGACTTAGGAATGCATAACCTATAAATTAAACACATTCTCAGATCATAGGGAGGTACTAATGCCTGCTGCTATTGCATCCCGTTGCTCCATTACTAAGACCTTTAATGTTTATTCCCACTCATCTGCAGGTCCAGACAATCATCATTTCTGGAAGCTGTCAAGTACGACATTTCACCTCAGGCAGTCAAGATTATTTCATCATTGCAAGTCAAAGAAATGATTCTGAGTTAACTCAGGTGCGATTCTCTTGATGTGAAATTTCTCTCTTCTAAAGCATGCTAATAAAATCTGTTCCTTTATGGTCTGTAGGATTTGTGTAACAAAAGGCATGATTTTTTGGTGGTAGTGTGAAATCATACTGAGTGGGTTTTGAACATACATAGTTAGTTTTTGAAGACCAGGGTTAAAATAGATTTTCTTGAGGAGATAGAGCAAATCTAATAATAGTACGAGCATTTGACTGGAGTCTGATTGAGTTGGGAATCACCGCTCAACAGGTGTCACTAAAGCTCCTGACTCACATTGCGAGTGGGCATTCGGGTCCCGTCAACCCATCTCACATTGCTCTGGCACTGACATCTTGTCATCTCAGTGCTTGCCTGGTGTTTCTTTGTCACTCAGGCTTCCGTACATGCTTGTTAGCTCTTTGTTTCCAGCCAGGGGCGCTCCTGCAATGCAGTCGACTAGAAGGAAGCTTACTACTTCCCACAGCACTCGAAATCCAGCCTCATTCTCCTTCCCATCACAGTGGGGCAAGCCTGGCCTCTCACGCCGATGCCCTTCTTGCCTTCATGGGCTCTCATCATTTCCCATGCTGCCCTTTCCCTCTCATAGGGATTATTACAGTGAGCATCATATTCAAATCCTGCCCGGTTTAAAGAGAAAACTCTCCTCCCTAATACTTTCTGTCTCTCTCTGTGATGTGAAGAAATCTCCCCTTCCTTGGCCTGAGTTCCACTGTCAACTTGACAGAATTAAGATAAGGTTAGCCTTTGGGTGAGACTGTGAGGAATTATCTAGATTAGGTTACCTTCCGTCCAGCAGCACCGTTCCACAGGCTGCAATTCTGGAGGAAACAGAAAAGGAAAAGGTGCCATGAGCATTGTTTCCGTCTGCTGGCTGTGGATACAGTGTGACCCGCAGCTCCAGTTCCCACTGCTGCCCGTTCCCCACTGTGGGGGGGCTCTACCCTAGAACTTTGAGCTGTGATCAACTCCTCCTGCCCTGCAGGTGCTTCTCTCTAGTGCTTTATCATAACAAGAAGATAACTAGTTAATATGGCCTCTCATGCACGCCGATGGTGACTGAGCTGTGGGTTTTTTGGGATTGTGTGTGTCCTTGAGGTGACTGCACTTGGCAGTCCACATACCTCGGACTTGAAACATCTTTTTTCCAATTCTCTAATTGGATGTCTCTGTATTCTGGTGTTTGAAATCTGGTGAAGAAATCAAGGCATCAAGGATTTTGTATTTTAAACTTAGTTCACTTTTCTTCTAATTTTTTTTCTACTGCCAAAACCTCTCTATATTTTATATTGATCTTTTCTCAAATAACTTCTCTTTTATTCATTGCACGTGCACGCGTGCGCGCATGCACACACACACACACACACACACACAGAAAAGAGGGATGAAGAAAGAAATGGGGGGGGGCTCGGTTTCATTGCATTTTTATTATCACTAAACTCCTAACTAAACAGAAGGTCAGGAGTGTGGGCCTATGACCCTCTTAAATTGCCGCAGGTGCTGAATTCTGGGTCGTAAGAGCTTTGTGTTTGTACTTTTCCTGCAGGTCTTCCGATGGAATGGAAGCATCTTTGTCTTACATCAGAGGTTGCCTGTCCAAGGTGTCCTGGGAATGGCCTTGTTCAGCAGAGGAGGCTCTCTCTTCTTAGCCATTTCCCAGGCCAACGTCCGACGAAATGCCCTTTTATTCACGTGGTCTGGCAGTCGGTTTACTAACTTTGAAGATGTGCCGGTCAGCGGGATTACACAAGTGGAGGCTTTGGCTTTAGGCGATGATGTTTACTTAGTTTTTGCCAAAAATACCTTTTTAGGTGAGGAAATATGGTGCTTGTAATGTATCTACAGTTACAACTGAAACCATATAGCTTATGCTGTCTGTTTTATGTAAGATGTTATCTTTTGATGAGTAGTAGACTTTTTTTTTTTTTTCTTTTTCGAGACAGGGTTTCTCTGTGGCTTTGGAGCCTGTCCTGGAACTAGCTCTGTAAACCAGGCTGGGAGTAGTAGATTTTCTTGATTGAAAGCAGTAAAGTCAGTTAGAAATACATTTTACCAAAAAAGACTTTGTGCTGTTCTGAACCACTGTAGACTTTATACCTGTGACTGTG
>NC_022021.1:17864694-17865170 GCF_000317375.1 Microtus ochrogaster
GTGTGCTGTTCTGAACCACCTAGACTTTGTACCTGTGATCGTGTGCTGTTCTGAGCCACCATTTTAAACTTAAATTCCTATAAGATGAGGAGTAGATGGGTAATGTAAAAAAGTGTATAAAGATTTTATAGTCAGTCTTCCAAAAGTTATAATTTTATATGACTGTGCTTGGAGTGTCATGGGAAATATATAGAACAGATAGTGTCTAGTGACTTTTTATAAAACTGATTCAGAATACAATCTGCATAAGAGTACACATTTCATCCCTTTCTTTCTTGTGGTGTGTCTCAGTGTGTGTGCTTCATGTGACAGAACATGGCTCCTGGTGTGTCTTAGTGTGTGTGCTTCATGTGACAGAACATGTCTCTTGGTGTGCCTTAATGTGTGTGTGCTTCATGTGACAGAGCATGTCTCCTGGTGTGTCTTGGTGCATACGTGCTTCATGTGACAGAATATGTCTCTCTGTGTGTCTCAGT
>NC_022021.1:17866385-17876825 GCF_000317375.1 Microtus ochrogaster
AGTGTGTATGTGTGCTTCAGTGACAGAATATGCTTCCTGATGTGTCTTAGTGTGTATATGCTTAACATGATAAAAAACAGAAAAGGCTTGCAGTGTTCCCTGCCAAACTGAATTCTTAAAATAGATATATTCTATGGTAAATTTTCTTTAATTGAGTTTTGGTGTAGGAGGGTCTTCTTTCTATGTATTGCTTTCATTGGTTAAATAAAGAGACTGCCTTGGCCTTTTGATAGGACAGCAGCTTAGATAGGTGTAGTAGACAGAACAGAATGCTGGGAGAAAGAAGCAGAGTCAGGCAGACGCCATGGCTCTCCAACCCGAGATGGATGCTGGTTATACTCATGCTGGTAAACCACAGTCAAGTGGCGATACAGATTATTAGAAATGGGTTAAAAATATGTAATAGTTAGCCAATAAGAGGTTAGAACTAATCAGCCAGGCAGTGTTAAATGAATACAGTTTCTGTGTAATTATTTCTGGTAAAGCTAGCCGGGAGACAGGTGGTGGGAAGTAGCCGGCTGCTCCTTTTACAACAGAATTTAATGCTTTATTATAGTTCTATTGTGTAATTTTGTCATTTTCTTTGTACAGCTTATTGCTTTTTATTTCTTAATCATAGGGAATCAGAATTCAGTTGATATTTTCACCTGGGAGATGGGGCAGTCATCTTTCAGATATTTCCAGTCCTTGGACTTTGCTACTGTTAACAGGATCCATTCCTTCACACCAGCTTCGGGAATAGGTAAGAACTTTCCAATTACTTTTCCAGCTTAAACACAGTGTGGGAACCTGGATTGGCTCTATTTTAATGGACTTTAGATAGAATGGCATGTTCTCAGAGGCTACTTTATTTTATTTAATTTTATTTTATTAAATATTTATTTATTTATTATGTATACAATATTCTGTCTGTGTGTATGTCTGCAGGCCAGAAGAGGGCACCAGACGTCATTACAAATGGTTGTGAGCCACCATGTGGTTGCTCGGAATTGAACTGAGAACCTTTGGAAGAGCAGACAATGCTCTTAACCACTGAGCCATCTCTCCAGCCCCCTCAGAGGCAACTTTACTAGGAATATAATATCAGATCTTTATAACAATCTATCCAGATGTCCAGAGTTTCAAAAAGACTGATGTTTTCTGATTTATTAATTTTATTTTATGTTGTATGTGTGTTTTATATGTTTTACCTGCGTGTGTGTGTGCTTGTTGCCTATGAAGGTCAGAAAAGGGCATTGCATCCTGTCTTTGGGTCTCTGTTGCTGTGTGAACGTATACGTGGCATGTATGTGCAGGTGTGTATACTTGTGTGTGTGCATGCATGTGTGTACAAACTGAATGAGGATGTATGTTGTCCTGTTCTCTTACTCCCCTTGAGAATGAGCTTCTCACTGAGCCTGAAGCTTGGTTGGCAGTCAACAAGCCACAGAGGTATAACTGTCTCCACTTTCCACAGAGCTCGGCTTGTGGGAGTGCAGGTGTATGTGCAATCATGCCTGGCCTGTGGATGCTAAGATCAAAACCCAGGACCTCATTTGGGCAGCAAGTGTTCCTAGCCCGAGTTATTTATTTAACCCCTTGTAAGAAAACAATTCTCACAAAAGCACTTCTGAGAAGAATGGCATATTTATTTAATGTCTGGCTTATTAGATAATATCTAGGTAACTTTTAATTTGTTTACTTGTTTTTTTTCTTTCTGTATTTAAGTATGAGTGAAATAGAAGCATGGTCTATACTTACCATGTACCGTGTACCATGGGATGCTTTGAAGCATATGTGACATCATTGTTTCAGTAAGCTTTAGGGCCTATCACTTTACCATTACTGTTTGTGTATATGTGATGAAAACTCAGGATTTAGTCTTCTAGCATCTTCTGAGTTTTCACATCATTATTAGTAGTACCGTTACCACCCTGTACAGTGAGCTCTCCAGAAATTATCAACCGCTGAAGATCTAGTCTGTGATCAACCTCCTTCCATTTTCTGCAATGGAAGACCCTGGCAACCACCACTGCACTTACATTTTTATTTAAAGATTTATTTACTTATTAGTGTATGTGCACACATGTGTGTTCACTGGTGGTGAGCCTGTGACACAGTTGCATGTAGAGATGGAAAGACAGTTTTATTTCCACCATACTATAAAATGCTGAGTCTACAGAAACAAGCCACCCAACATGGGATCTGGGGCTTGAACTCAGGCTGGCAGGTTTATGATGCAAATGCTGTGATTTTACCTGTTGGTCCATCCCCTTAGCCCCATTGTAAACTCTTTTTCGAGGAGTTCAACCTTTTAAGACTCTCATGCAGGTCGAGTGCTCTTATTATGAAAATCAGAAATGATGTGACAGTGAAAAATTATGCACACAATACCTTGTTTTAGGCATAAATATTAATAAAAAATATTGTGTAAGGTTACCCTCACCAATATTATAAGATGGAATGTGATTTTTATGGTTTTGGGGTGTTTCGCTTTATTGAGAAAAGGTCTCTCTACATAACTCTGCCTGCCTCTGAGCTCACTTTGGAGACAAGGCTGGCTGTGAACTCACAAGAGTCCTGCCTTTGCCTAAGTGCTGGGATTAAAGGTGTGTACCACAATGCTTGTATATTTTATGTGTATAATTGGGATTAATTCTTGGTATGTTTTGACCATGTAGTTTTTGAAATCTGAAACATTCTTGTCCTTTATATTTCATATAAAGGGTCCTAGCCTGTAGGAGGGGAATTAGTGTCATCTGTCTTTCTGCATCTGGATTCCCATATCTGCATTCATTCTGTCATAGTATAGCCAGCCACATAGACCCAGGAAACAGGAGTGAAGGGAAGCAGTCAAACAACCTCTCTGGTTTCCTGTAGCAACAGTTTGGACCTCACAGGCTATCTAAGTGTCTCAGAACTCTTAGTTCCTGGCTCGTACTCTGAGCATGGGTGAGGCAGAGAAGTCTTCAAAGGCATTTCAGAGGCACACGCTGATCAAAGCCCTTCTCTGATGGTGTCATGTAGCTTTTGTGTGAGAATTATGAATGAAATGTGTTACAACTCCCTAGTCCAACTAAAAGAAGGTCCTGAGCTGGGAGGGACTATAGATGCCTGACAGTTTTATGGACAGGAGATCTAACAATTAGCATTCATGAGGATTTCTGACTACTCAAATGTGGGCAGCAAAACTCCCACACTTTGGCAATTATGAGGCTATTAGTATTGAAATTAAGAAAGACTGTAGGAAGAATTCATTTATTGGAAGCAAGCACCAGCGGGTTTTAGGTGGCTGTGGTTTATGGCAATGGTAACACTTTGAGGTGATTAGAGGTGTGGAGGGGAATTGGGGGATCAGTCATGTAGATTCTAGAGACTCTTATGCTTGGGAGACAGGTGAAATTATGCAGTTAAGACATCCAGAGGAAATGATAGGAGGCTGGGAGGATTAGCACAAACTTCACGAGTCTCCTTCTGCTTCTTTTCGTAATGGACATTTAGTTCTTTCTTTCTCTGTCAGGCTCTGTATCTTTAGGCAGGGTCACAGCAAGCTCCTCTACCATTGAGCTTGAATGAGAGGTTTTCCCTGGTTTTGTTTGTTTGTTTAGTCTTTTATCCAAGGTCTCTTAATAAGAGAGAAAAAACCATAATTTCCTTTGTTTCCATGTTTCTTTTTCCTGGACTCTGCATTCCTGACATACCCTCTAATTTTCACTTGGTCTATTGTATGTCTGTGTAAGTGTAAGCCTCCACACGTGTCTCACTGTACCCTCAGACCTGAACCATCCTTGCTCTGCTCACACAGATGTGGACATGCATTGTCATGCTATCCTGTGGTGTACAAGAACACTAGCTTTCTTGTTCACTCAACAATTGATTTACTGAATAGAATATGTATCTTTTGTTATGTTTGTTCCATTTTTTTCTGCCTATCCTTTAATTTGGGGCCTCGAATGTCTGCTTTTCTTGTACCTCAGGTTTTCAAATGGATGAACTGTCTACTTAAGTCCGTTATTGGTATTCACAATGGTTGCCTAATGAGTGTTTTTAAGGAAGAAGTGTACTACATGGATGGGCTGTTAATTGAAGTTATAGAATTCCTTTTAAAGATTTTCTTAAAAAATATAATAGGCACACTTTCCAAAAGAATTCAGGGAAAATTCTGCCAGAGGTTTTATGAAGAGCCCATTGTGAGTTCTCTGTTTCTTTTGTTTCTGTGACTTGAAGTGGTGGGCGCATGAAAAGACTGTAGGAAATTACTGAGAATAGCTATTATAAATCCCTGAAAGCTGAAAGTATGCATTAAAGAATGTTCAAAGGATTTCTTCTTTTGTATATGTCAAATGTTTTATTAAAATTGTTAAATTGGAGCCAGGGGCATAGGTTCACATATTTGCTCTGTGGTTAGTTCGATGACTGATTTCTGAAAATGGAAGAGGGAAAATGAACAGGATGAATATTTCAAGAATATACAAGCTTGCTGCTTCCTTCCTTTTTTTGAGGGGTGGCTTCTTCATTAGTTAATAGATTTAAAGGTGGTAATCACAGTGGCAGTGCCTGTGGGAACAAGGCCAGCTCAAATCACGTCTTGCAAAATGTAGTGTGTAGTAGGATAAAGAGATATGTGTATGTGTGCATGCGTGTGTGACAAATAGGATTGTAACTTTAACAGATAATTTCCAGGAAATAACTTAATACAATATTGGCCAAGTCTTGAGCTGGTTTATGACCTATCTACAAAGCTCTCTTCAATAATCACGGGATTAGGAATTATCAGTTAAATAGGAGGCAAAGAGTTGAGCTGAAGATGAACTCCAAGCAAAGCCTTCAAAGCCTACAAAGAGGCCAGGTAGTGGAGTGAGCATGTACTTCTGAAAAAAACTGGAAAGAGCCCAATGTAATCCAAACACGAGCAGTGAGGGAACAGTGGCAAGAAGCATGACCAAAGAAATATTAATTAAGTCAATTAAATAAAGCAATTGAAGGATTACAATCTTTATCCTAAGACTTAGAGTGTCTTTTGTGGGAAGGTGTGGAGGGAAGGAGAGAAGAATAAAAGGGAGTCAGAGAAACAGACATAGAGATAACTCAGTTCTCTTTGTTCACTACTTTAAAAGGGAAGTTTTTTAAATATCTATTTATTTATTATGTATACAATATTCTGTCTGTATGCCTGAAGAGGGCGCCAGACCTCTTTACAGATGGTTGTGAGCCACCATGTGGTTGTTGGGAATTGAACTCAGGACCTTTGGAAGAGCAGGCAATGCTCTTAACCACTGAGCCATCTCTCCAGCCCCCAAAAGGGAAGGTTTTTAAATGTCATGATAGAGTTTGTTATTTTTTGGAACATCTATAATTTTACAGAACTTTGTGCAAAGTATTTGCCATTTAAAGATTCTAATAAATTAACATTTTCCCAATCTTTGCCTTTATACAACTGTTAGTAACATGCAACAGTACCTAAATAAGTTAATCTAATTAAAGATTTAACAGTAGTGAAATAGTAATGACCAGGAGTTTTGATGTGTAAGAGCCAGGCTGTTAGGTTTCCCACTGTAATCATTGGCTAACATATGAGAAGGTTGTCCGCCTTTCCGAATTCATGTTATTTTAATGCTGACTCAGTCTTGTTTCCCAGCCTTCTGCTCTGGAATGCTTCAGTCAGCACTAGAATTTGCATATTTCTCTATGGTTCCCCAGCCCCACTCCATCTATGTCTGAAGAGTGGTTATTATTATATGTAGCATTTGAAACCACCTCTTTCCTGGCCCGTGTAGCTGTAAATGTACCATCGCTGTGAATTAACTACAGTATGAGTACTGGTAGCATCAAAAGTGCCCCAGCAGAGTGTGTTCGCAGTGTCAGAAGTTCGTTCGTATTCTTTGGATTGATTAAGTATGTTGAATAATTTGCCAAGTGGAAAATATGTTTTTTGCTTCTACTTAATATTGAAAACTTCAAATGTTAAACAATAAGAAAACCTCAATCTACAGGAATTATTAATAGTTAAGAACAGATATACAGATTAGAACTCCTATATTGGAATTAGAAACTTGTGTTGGTGACATGCTTAGTGAGTAAAGCTGTTGCCGCCAGGGCCACCAGTCTGAGTTTTATCCGAGAACCAACGTGGTGGAAAGGAGCCAGCTCCTGAGAGCTGTGCTCTGAGCTCCACACGCCCCTGGCATGCACACGCCACCCACTGTGGTATAGACAAAGTAAATAGGGGAAAATTTAAACAACTGCGAACGTGAATACTGTGCAGCAGCTCATTGACCATGTGCCATGTGCCACACCTCGACTATGGAACAGGACGAGTTCGAGCTCTTGTTCATGTTTGCTCCAGCTGTGATTATAAATGTGTGTGGTGGCGACTAGACGAGAAAAGAGGAAAGTGAAATATTCTGGGGTGGCATAAGGAGGGTTTTGTGTTTTGAAAAGTTACTTTCATATAAGTTTAGATATGAACACAAATGAATCCAAATCCATTTTCATTTTTATCCACCAGTAACTTTTATTTTCTTGAACAGATGTGTGCATTTTGTCAAGCTGAACTGGTCAGTGCACAACACTCAGCAATTTCTTATATCTTGTTGTTTCAAAAACAAAAAACATATTTGCTTTAGTCTAGAAATCAGTCTGGAGCTTCGAGAGTTGGAAAGGTTTGGCTTTGGAGCCACGAAGAGAGCCTGCGTGGGCAGAGAAGGCTTCAGTCCTGTCCCTTTTCTTTCCTTCTTCCAGTCCACATACTTCTCACTGGCCAAAGTCAGTCTGCTCTTTACTGCTGGAATTCGGAGCGGAACGAGTTCTCCTTTGTTCTGGACGCACCTGCTGCTCATGATGCAGCTTTTGTTACAGTGAAGTTGCTTAATTCAAGCAAAACTTTAATTGCTTTAGTGGGAGCTTCTCACTCGCACTTCTACGAGCTGACTTACATCTCCAGCCAGTCTGACTTTATTCCTAGGTAGGTTCAATGCCTTTTATCTAACCACAGCTTGGTATGGCACCGGATTTCTCCATCTCATTGATTGAGTTACTGCTTTACATAAAATCTAAGAGGTATTAATAAGCTGGAAATCTGCTCATTATCCATACTTTTAGTATCTAGTCTACCAAGTTAATCAGTATTATATAAATATTTTGTATGAAAACTTTGCTTCTGAAATGTTTTGATGCTTGAAAGACAGCATTACTCAGTGTGATAAGAGTTATATCATTCATTGGTCATCACTGATTTCTTTTTATATGGCCTTCTTATGCTAGTTTAGGTGAACTGATGTTTGAACCTGGTGACAGAGAGGCAATAATAGCAGTAAACATCCTTGACGACACAGTTCCGGAAAAAGAAGAATCCTTCAGAGTCCAACTTAAGAATCCAAAAGGAGGAGCAGAGATTGGCGCCAGTGGTTACGTGAGAGTCACTGTTCTCTCGAACGATGATGCCTACGGGGTTATAGCGTTCGCCCAGGTAGAGTGACTGAAGACTACACTTTGAAGTCAGAGTTGTCGGACTGACAAATTGGTGTCAATGAGCTGTCAGGGCGTGAGTGACGCTTGACCTGTTTTCAGTCTTTTCCCTCCCGTGCCTCAGTCGCACTCCTTACCCTGTCTTCTAAGGTGAATTCTGACGTTGCAGTTTCTAGACTTAGACGCCGGATTCTGGAATACCACGTCCCGCTGTTCTTGCTTATTTAGTTGTCTTGAATATAATACATTACTATTTAGTCTTTTCCCAGTATTTTGCTCAGGTACCATTGTATAGAAAAACAAACTTTTGAATCAGAGGGTAATGGTGAAACAGATCTAGATACACTCCATCGTGTGTCTATCATGCATGTCACATATGAATGTGACATCAGAAGGGGTTAGTGGGGGGCTTATAACTGTACAGACATCATGCACATGTAGATGCCTTTGCCTTGTTTTCTCAAGGAAGGAACTTTAAAATCATGTTCTCCATTTACATGGGCCTTATATTTCTTCACCAATGAGAAGAAAGACATTCATATTGTGTTACTTATTACTGTCCTCAGCACACATTCAGATGTATTGAGTTGTCATGCTAGCAGAGCTGCCGTATTTTCTCCAAAATCTCCCATGTAAGAGGAAGGTCTAATTCAGATGGCTTTAACCACTAGGAACACAGCAACAGCAAAGGTGGACTTGGAGCTGATGGGTTGGTTGCCTCTGTGTCACCATGGCTCAGACTGGGCCAGTGCACCTCTCCATGTGTCATTGGAAAGCCTCCTGTGATTGTTACAGTGCTGTTTCCTATTCAAGTCCAGTCCATGACACAGAGACGCTTTCAAGGCCCTATGACCATCTATAGCTTCAGTGACTCACTAGGGATGTCCACAGTACTGCGTGTCCAATCTTGTGCCTCTGTGTGTGTACACACACACATATTATGTATATGTATTATATATATTATATAGTATATACATATTCTATATATAATTACATCGATTCCATCATATATTACACATATATGCTCTATGTGATATATTATGTGTGTGCTATATGCACATATATGATATATAAACAAATATTTATGTATACACACATATGTATGTATAAACACAAACACACACACCCACACAGGAAATACTTATGAGTAAATCCCAGAAGAAACCAGGGGTAAGATTCCAAGAGCTGTTTAGCTATGGAGGTACAAAGAATGTATCGAGCCAAATTTCCCTAGCACTGAGTTGTGTTGTTGTAACACTTACAGAATTTGACCATTAAGAGAATCTGAGTACAGGTTCAAAGTCAGGGTTCTCATTGCAAGCTGGTCATGTGGTCATCCTCTGCCTCACACTTGCCAAAACTTTAGATTGCACAGGGAACACAAATGCCAGCATAAACCATAGACTGTATTATTTATATAAACTGTTTGTACAGAGGAACTACTTCTCAGGTCAGGGAATGGAAAGGACCTCTTGGAAACCAAATTCTTAGATACCAGCTGATGGTCAGCCTTGTGAGCTTTGCCCTTACAGGCTACCCTCCAGAACTGCTGTGTTAGCACCGGCACTAGCCTCTCAGTGACAGTGAATTTAGCCTTTGGGGGATGGAACACGAGGAGGTGTTGAGAAAGTGGCATGACATTCCTGTCCGTGATGTGTTGTTGAAAAGGATCATGCTAGCTATGGTACAGTGAACATACTCTAAGTGGAAACTGACATTGTTCTGAAGCCACTGTGACAATTCAGTGGTTATCACATGATGAATCTGTGGAAAGCATGAGTTTACCCTTCACTTCCTTAGGGACAACTGTAGGAAAAGCTGGTTGAGGGGATGAGGGTTGTGCATGAATTGTCCTCATCTGCCTGTAGGGGGCAGATCACACTGTTGCCCAAAATATCCATTGGAATAAAGGGAAAAGCAGACAACGGCTGAATAGAATGTGCCACAAGTATAGGAAAAGTTTTAGTTTTGTTTCCTAGTAAACACATTTATTAAGAGAGAAAAAAAAAGGAAAGCCAGTTTAAGTAGTATGCCTTATTTAACCCCGTAGAGCCAGAATGCTGTAATTTCAACATGCATAAAAGACCATTGCTGAATACCTAACATTTTCTGAGCTGCTTTGTGTTTCAACTGCAGTATACATTTTACATTTAGAGACCATCTAATCATGAGCATTCAGTGGTCACATGTGGACAGGGGTCCCACTTAGTACAGGGTTGTCACAGCCACCCTCGTCCCGCAAGGATGACGCGACCACCGGAGCTCTTCTCACTGCAGTTTATTCCAGGACTTTATTCACTTTCTCTCTTTTCCTCTCTCTCCCCGTTGACCTCTCTCCTCTCTCCTTTTTTCCTCTCTCCTTGGGCAAACCCTCTCCCAGCCCTTAAGTAGGCACGGGCTGCCAATCCTGGATTGACAGGTGGGGACTGCCCATAGACCCAGGCATATGCAAGCAGCTGATAATCATTGCGTGATCATAGCATAGGTCAGACTTTAGCCATAGGAGTTGATTATACATCTCCATCAGTTGTGATTCCACGCAGCTCGCTACACAGGGTAACTTTTCAGATTTGAACCGTGTGTTTGGGGAGGTCCCTCTGTCCAAGATGCTCACATTTCCCCTAACTTCTTCAGGTCACTCCCCAAATGACATCGTAGCAGAAAGGGCTTGTGTGGTTGACCACTGGTGCCCACTATCTGAACCTTAATGTCCTGCTTTTTTCTTAAGAACACTTAGAGCTGGATCATTTATCTGTTTCTTTTCATTAAAGTTGAAAAGTACATGAGCCAGCGTCTGCTCTGTCTACAGCTGGACAAGGAGGTGGAGCCTGCTCCTGTGCAGGGGTGAAGACAGCACTCACAGGGCTTCCTGGTGCTTCTGAAATATGTGAAGGGCAAGGCTGGGGATAATGAGCTGAGAACCTGAGGGGGGACAGACTCCATAGGCTCTTCCCACCCTCCCTCCACAGCCTCTTCCCACCCCCCACCCTCCCT
>NC_022021.1:17876950-17883914 GCF_000317375.1 Microtus ochrogaster
CAGGTAGCTGGTCTAAATACAGGAAACCCCTGTGGTTTCATCCTTGCCTATGGGCAGGATTGGGAGTTCCTGCAAGCCCTTCAGTAGAATCTCTCAGCAGAGCCACTCAGTGCAGTTCGCCTGTGTCTGGACAGCCACCGTTTGGATGTGGCAGAGTAGAATTTCTGGCACATCTTCTGGCTGTATGGAGGCCTCCCCTTACTAGCCATCGGTAATGAAGAGCATGAAGCCAGGGAAAGGCTTATCTTCTCTGAACAAATTATGTGCATATTTTAAAATCTGATGTTTTGTGAATTATTTATCACCTTGAACACAATTTTGTTACTTTGAAACGTGAAACATAACACTGAACAGCTGTATGAAATTTCCTTGGGTTGGCTCTTTTCAAATTAACATTTCTATAAGCATTTTGGAGGGTCTCTTCAGATGGCCATTGTTAAAAATACATGGGAACTCCTACAGGATTTTTAAAAAGCATCTTTATTCTCAACATGATTGCCTTATTGAGAAATCAAGGATGCTTTGGGGAGGGATTTGTGTCCAACTGCATGTCACTAGCTATGAACATGGCTGAATGCAAAACCACAACTTACTGAAAACATTATGGGAGATTTTTAGCCAACACAGTTGTACGATTCTTAAGCATGGACTGTGTGGGTGCTAAGTTCATGTCATGGCGCCTAGTAGCTGGACATGTGTGAAAGTATTCTTTCTGAGGAAAAGTTCTGTAAAAAGCTAGCGTGAGGTGCTGCAATTGTTTGGCAGAGTGATAGTCATGGAGTGGCAAACATTAGGATCCAAGCAAAGAACCAAAGCTAGGAAGGACAGGTGGAAAGAAAGGAATCAAGACAGCACACAGAGGGATTTTTTTTTTTTTAGGTAGGAAAGACAGTTGCATAGACCACTAGCTAAGGAAAGGAGAGGCACCAGAAGACACAGGTCAGCTAACTGAATAATTCACAGGACGTGATTTAAGTGTGAGTCACATTAACAAGTGATAGGAGAAGAGTGTCTCAGTTCTCTGAGTGTTGTTGACCTTGGGTGGTGTACTGGAGACTTCTAGGCCTAAGTCTTAATATGCTAATCGGAGAGGGAGACCCAGAGGGCCTCTCCCCAGAGGCAGAAGGTTTTCCTGCCATTCCAGTTTTTTTTTTTTTTTTACAAACTTTTCAGTGTTATGTGTGTCACTTTAAAAAGAAATGTATGCTGGGTATAAGAGTAATATCTGCCCATTGAGCAAAATATGTCAGGAAGACAAACATAAAAACACCGCAGAAAGATGACTGGTGTCTTGTGACTTCAGGTTATTTATGTACTTACTGTGGAGACACTGGCACTGACTGTAGTTTGGGTCTTCCTGCCTCCTGGGCATTACAGGCCTGAGCAGGACACCTTACACCTGTCCACTACTGTTGTTCCCCTACATTTCATGTTGAACTTGGCAAATATGTAGCAATGCAAAACAAGGAAGAAATTGCTTCACTGTTTCAAGGAACACTTGTGCCTTTCCATGTGTCTTTCAGAATTCCTTGCATAAGCAAGTGGAGGAAATGGAGCGAGACAGCCTGGTAACCCTGAATGTTGAACGTTTAAAAGGAACACATGGTCGCATAGCTATAGCATGGGAAGCAGCTGGAAGCATCAGTGATGTATTTCCTACCTCTGGAGTGGTACGTAATTTATAGAACTATAGAAGACACTAATAAATCATGGTTATCATTCACTGATGCTTGCCACCATTTCTTGCCTGTTGGAAGAAACTTTAGAGTTTGACCATATAAACACTGGATTCTCGTTTATCACCATAGAGTGGAATACAATTTAAGGCTAGTTTTTTTTTCCTTTAAAAGAAAAGCTATCTGTACATAAAATGAACCCTTTTGAGGTTCAGTATATGAGTTAAACAAATTACATTGCAGTATCTGAAAGACAAGTGAGCCAAACTGAGAAGGAAATGTGTGAAGAGATAGGAAAAAGCAGAAACAGTACTTAATGGACAAGTCTGTGGGAAGTCTATGGGAAGTAGGCAGAAGAAACGGCCCATGAAAGCTGTGGGCACAAGCGGTTCTGTTTGCTGAGAGCAGACCTTGAGCTGAGAGCCCTGGGCAGGAAGCTTACATGAATTAGTCATCTGCAGGTGAGGAAGGCAGGCTCATGTGGAGGAAGTATGGGCCATGAGGGGTCCCTTCTGTGTCAGACAGGGAAGCGGAGCACGTGAGGAGATAAGAAGGAAAACTTGGTGCAGATCATCAGCCTGGATCAGACTTCCGGGTGTCTCATAACAGGTAGTTTATTTCCAGTATGTTTAAGCCCAGTGTAATTTGGAAAAAACTGTTTCCTGATGTGATACAATTTCCATTGCACATGGAAGCATAATTACACTGAAACTCAACTAGGTGTCATTTCCTCCAAGAAGACGGATTCTAGAGATGTGCTAACTGTGCCAACTTAGAGGCCTACGGGTCTGGCCCGGTTTCCGCCATACAGATAGCATAAGAGCATTTGGACTATTAGCCACCTGTGGTCCTGGTTGGGGGAACTTGTGGAGCCCCTGGCTATCACAGCCACCTCAGGTCTTGGTTGTAAGAGCTTGATGACCCAACAGATAACACACATCACCAGGCAGTTCCCCCCCACCCCCTTCTCAGGTTTCTGGGTGGAAGAACAGGTTTTTCTTCTTTCCCATTGGAAAGACAAATCTTGTGTGCTTAGCATTCTCAGTTTCTCTGGAGGTCTGTGGGCTCAAGCACATTAGTGTTCCGTGCCCAACAGATCCAAAGGCGATTGAGTTCCGTGGATCCTGGGGGAGAGGTCAGTGTCTAAGCTGGTCCTTGGCTGCCATTCCAGTTTCAGGCCTGATCCATTGGTTTTCCGCTGTTACTGGTCCTAGGGTGCCTCTGGGTGGGGTCGACCTTGACTGACCATTTGCTGAAGCTAAGGACTGTCTCCAGAAGGAAACACAGAATGTGCTGCTCCCACTAGTTGAAGGATGAGCTCATCAAGGTGTCTGGGCTGAGAACCACATTATCCATCTCGCAGATTAGTGTAGCATTGATACTCTGTTTCAAATGTGTATCAGAATGACCAACAGGACAGTTGACTCACAAAGAGCCTTTTGTTAACTATTTGTGGGAAGGGCAACCTCATGTGTTTCTGGGGTTTCATAGGTCAGTATTTTATCCCAATATTTCTTTGAAGAATTATTTAAAGGAGCTTTTTATGAAATTATCTCCTGGAAAAAGAGTGTATAACAGTTCAACATTTCTAGTTTCTTACCATTTCAAAGGTGATGGGCACTTCAGTGTGTTAAGGGTGTCTCAGCAGTCTTATGCATTTAACACTCAATTCTATGCAAATTACAAAAACTACTAGCTGTATCTCTGTTTCTGTGTGCATTGAATTATATCTCTAGTTTATTATGTGAATAAAATTAAGATTTGAAATTTATAATTGCCTGTTTCCTTGACATTCTTTTTGAAAGAGTTATTTTGACTGCATCCCAATAACATTTCATTTGTATAAAACGGACTTGGCTCATAGGAGAGCTGGAGGCCTCAGCCTGCAATGACAGTTTGAGTAATAGATTTGGAAATGGATATTAGGATGAATGGTGTAGGAATAGCATGGAGAAGTGGACAGATTCCGGTCAGCAAGGACATCAGATGCTTTTAGCACATTTGAATCTGACACCAGACAATGGGAGCAGAGAAAGGAGGAGGTTGTAACTTCCATCTGTGCCGTCTTCCTCTTCTCCTTGAATCAGCAGTCATTGCTACGTGATGCATCCATCCGCAGGATCAACTATGGCAAAAACTTTGTAGATAAAAACATTTAAACTTATAAATTTGTTTTTTATTTTCCAGAGATTTACATATTCTATCTATCTATCTTATGTATCTTATCTATCTATCTATCTATCTATCTATCTATCTATCTATCTATCTATCTATCTATCTATCTATCTATCTATCTATATTCCTGAGAGACTGTGTCCTTTATATTATAACGAAAAGCAGGCACCAAGATAAGACAATTTGGCTACAAGTATTAACTTGAGTTTTTGAAATGCTTTACTTTTTTCAAACCATCTTCTAGTTTTAATATAAAAGACATTTGATTTGTTTGTAAAATCATATTACGTTGCAGAATCATCTTTGGTTTATAAATTGTGGTCATGTTAAAAGAAAATAAGTAATTGACATTTTTATGGCATGATGTTCATCCCAATATGAGCAAAGCTATATATATATATATATATACATATATATATATGTATATATATATATATATATATACATATATATTTTTTTTTCTTTTTAGATTTCATTCACAGAGGACCAGGCACTATCTACAATTACTCTGACTGTTCTTGCGGACGATCTGCCAGAGCTATCTGAGGTTGTGATTGTGGCACTCACTCGGATTGTCACAGAGGGTATTGAAGATCCATCAAAAGGTGCTACTGTGGATGAGAACAGAAGCAAGTCCGTGCTAACCATCCTGCCCAGTGACTCACCCTATGGCGTGGTTGGCTGGCATACTGATTCTCTCTTCACTAGGGTGACAGAGCCCACAGGTAATTCCTAGTAAAGACTTCTTAAGTTCTAATAAAAAGTTTCTTGGACATTTTGATTATAATATTTGAAAGGAATAGAAATTTTTTTCATGTGTCTTCAGTTTGATAGGCCATATTTCTTTTAATATATTTTAAATTGTATAATTATGGAGTCACTTTGCAGTGATGGTTACTAACGCACTTCTAATTTCCAGGAGCATGCTTTGATGTCACTCCTATGCTGCTTTCGCAGCAGGCTTTGGCTTTTACCTCCCTTTTCATTGTTTCTTTACTTCTCCCCGTGCCACACCCAGATTTCCCCTGTGTTTTTGGTTGGTGTAGGGAACAGTCAGCTACAGTGTGGATGGACCCGGTGCTGTGGTTTTAATTATGTTACCTTGAACAGTAACTGCAGTGATTTCACGCTGTGCTGTGTGCTGTGGCCAATCCTTACCTCCTTAGAGAGCTGAAATGTTCACCTAACTAACTTCTCACATCCTTTGCTGAATAAGCATTCCAATAGGTCATGGTCAATGAACCTATCGAAGTAAAAGGTTATATATAAGATATATTTAAGATGAATATACAGAATGGCTTGAAAAATTTCAGATAAAAATGTACAGATTTCATATTCCTTTCCATCACAGAGCTGATGGGAAATGTGATATGTAGTTATATTTCTGGGCCCTTGTCTATCTGAATGTGCAAGACCCAAAAATATAAACTTTAATAAAATAATGTGTTCAGTTTCAGTCAATAAACATAGTAATTTGTAGGAATTTCATTATCGTTTTGATAATAAACACAATCATTAGAAGCTTAAACTGATGAGAATACTAATAAATATTTTTAATGTTTTATATAACAAATAATTTTAAACTAAGAAATGAAAAAAAAAATAGGTTCTGGGAGACACTTTGAACCTTGTGACTGACACCTCACTACAGAAATTAAAATCACTTGTCCAATGATTAATTATGTGTTTTTAGGTACTCATTTTCAAGAAATTTCTGAGGATTGTGCAGTTATCGCCTGTGTTGTACCCCCATAGTTCACTTCTATATGGCTCCCTCAGGCTTTCTTCCAGTGCATGACCTGTAAAACACTGGAGTCTGCAGTGGGGACAGAGGCTGAAGCAGATTAAGGCGGGAGTGGATGGCAATTTTGAACGCAGCTTTTGGGGCAATGGAGACAAAACAGGACTCTCCATAGGATGGTGTCCTTGTGTTATGTCTGCTTCCTTAGCTGTCTAGACACCGTGTGTTCAACCGAGGTGCTTGGAACAACATTAGCAGAGCACAGAACAGCTCCCTAACTTGAGGCACGTTTATCTCCTAGAGAACACCACTGTTCTTCAGTTACGTGTCATTCGAGACAAAGGACTATTTGGGGATATTTCCATTCATTTGATAGCAAAACCCAACTTCTTACTGCCCATCAATAATCAAGCTACTGAGAATGAAGATTATGTGTTGCAAGACTCAGTGATAATAATGAAAGAAAACATAAAAGAAACTCATGCTGAGGTTGCCATTTTGCCAGTAAGTATAGACTATAATAAATATATGAGATTAGCTAGGATGTTTAAAACCATAAAACTGTAATTCTCTAATAGTTAAAAATAAAATTAAACATTTTATTATCAGATGAAAATATGACAGGCAGTGTATTTATTGAGTTTGTTTTAGAGTAGGAATGATTTGGATGTATTTAAAGTACTGAATTTGGATTGCTTATGTGTCTGATTGGTTGGGCACACTACAAAGATAATTGGGTAACTGCTGTAATAATGGAATGATCTAAATCACCAAATAAGTCTAGGTATTTTTATTGTTTTGTTGGATAATGCAATGACTTCAATAAGAAGAACATTTAGATGGCTTAGGTCCAACTTTTGCTGGCTACATCTCATTCCGTTTCCCATTCTCTGTGTAAGGAGGAGAGGGAGCTAGAGATGCAGAAACACAGAGGGACCAAATAGGGAGACACACACAAAAATCAGAGGTGCTAGTGCACCATCTTGGTGCTCAGAACGCCATAGTAACATGTGCTATCAGGACTGGGCTGCAGTTCAGAGCTAAAGAGCTTGCCTAGCGTAATAAGGCCCTGGGTTTGATATGCAGTGCCATAAAATGTTTAAGTAGTACATTTGTAAATAACAACATGTGCGGTTAATGACAGTATATATCAGACACTGTAAACATATCATGTGTCGTTAAGTAGATGCAGTAATATTTGTATTCCTGTTAGAAATTTTGGTGGCTATCAGTTACCTTTCCTGTCGAGAGGACCAGAGGAAAAGCCCATAGCAGGGGAGAGGGTAGGGATCAGCTGTCCTTTTATTTTTCTGTATGCCGCTTCTACATTTTGATAGTTTCTATTACTTTCACACAAATAAAGTATTTTTTT
>NC_022021.1:17884029-17887314 GCF_000317375.1 Microtus ochrogaster
AGAAGAGGGCACCAGATCTCATTACAGATGGTTGTGAGCTACCATGTGGTTGCTGGGAATTGAACTCAGGATTATTGGAAGAATAATAACCTCTGAGCCATCTCTCCAGCCCTAATTTTCACTTTTAAAATAATTGTAAATTTATCATATTTTCCTAAATTTCTTTCAGAATGTTGTGTATGTGTGATGTCTTCAATAGAGTAAGGTCAAAATTGTGGGACAGGACTGCAAACATTTGCTAAGGCAGCGGTGGTACTTTTGAGAGGTCATCATCAGTCTTGAAGATATCAAAGATGCTGAGGGCACCCTGAGAATGTATTGGATGTATTAAAATATGGCAACAAATCATGTTTATGTGACAGAAGCGCCAGTCCTGTATAGCAAGTTAGTTGCTTGCTGAAAAGTATCAGGTTTACAATGGAGATGGAATATTGTTTAAAAATATCAGTTGGAGCTGGAGGAAGATACCTGCAGCTCCAGCTGCTACAGAGACTGTGGTGGGGCCACCCAGGCCCACAGACTTGATACCAGCCTAGTTGGCATCATCTCAGGAGCCAAACAACCACATAAACGTCTTCTCTTCCCACTTCCCAGGATGAGGCTGCTGAACTGGAGGAAGGCCTCATTGTTACCATCACTGCAGTGAACTTGGTGAACCCCGACTTCCCTGCGGAGCAACCGCGTGTGCGGAGGCCAAGGATGGAAATAGCAGAGATAATGATTGCAGAAAATGACGATCCCAGAGGGATCTTCACGTTTCACGTTGCCAGAGTGAGATGCAACTTTTCATATGTATAGTACTATAAGTTAGGCTGATCGTTGCTGATTTGGTCAGTGCTTTTACAATTTTTTGCAAAGTAATTGGATTTGTTTGTAGACATGTATACAAAGATAAGTATTCAATTTGTATTATAAATCATTTTTAGTTCTCTGAGCCGAGCACAGAATTAGATATTACACAAGTTTTTCATTGCATATTGCTTTAAGTTCTAAGCACTTCTTACACATGTGAGAATAATATATTGAACAAGTTATTGCCTAGGAGAGTTTTGAACTTGGCATGCCTTTCAATGTCTGCTCTTTTTGAAGGGTGTTGATGGAGTAGTTACTGCTCATGAAGTGCCCCCACCCTTGAATATTCTTCAAGTTCCTGTCACCCGGCTGGCCGGAAGCTTTGAGACCGTGAATGTTCACTGGAAAGCAGCACCAGACAGTGCTGGCCCAGAAGACTTTCGGCCCTCTCAGGGGATTCTTCAGTTTGCGGATGGACAAGTATGTTCGTTATGAACAGATTTATTGATAGTTTTAGCTTTGCTTCAAGCATTTGTGAGCATCTACCAAGTGAACATGTATTAGTGAATGATAAATGTGTTCTAGTCTGTTTCTTTATCAAGTGAAATTTAATCATTATTAATTACTATATAGTCTATTAATAATCACAGGAAGAGAATTCTTTTATAGTTTTTAATGAAAAAATGCATGCAATATATTTTAATCCCACTTTCTCCTTCTCCAGTGCCTCCCAGGCCCTCCCTACCTCACTCAATTCCACATGTTTTCCTCTCTTTAAAAAACAACCAAAAACAAAAATCAAGAAACACATACAAAAACACAAAAATGGAAGCCAAAGTAAACAAGCAAAAGATTAATATGAGGAAAAAGGCCCAAAGCATAATGAGACAAATCGCACTGAGTTTGTTCTGTGTTGGCCAACTTCTCATCTGCAGGGGTCCTAACCTGAAGCATGGACATCTACCCTGTAAGATTCCATTGGAGGAAACTAACTTTTCCTTTATCTGCAGGTTTCAGTTGTAGATAGCTTCCTGGATGGGGTAGGGACCTGTGTCCACTTCTCCCTTTCAGCTCTGGGCCTCTGTCTGGCTTAAACCTATGTAGGCCATGTGCATTCTGCCACCATCTCTGTGAGTTCAAATGTGCATTGGTCCTGCTGCGCCTGGAAGCCATTGTTTCCTTGAAGTCAGCATCATCTCTGGCTCTTACACTCTTTCTGCCTCCTACAGAGAGAGAATTCTAAAAGACAAGAACCCTAGCACCTTTTCAACTTCTCTTCCATTGAAATAGACGTTAGGTAATAGATAATAATAGAACTTATTTATTATTGACTACAGATTCTTAACCAATATTTTTAAATGCCTGATATACTAGTCTCTTCCCAGATTTAGGTCCTCTATTTATTTTTATTTTTAGTATTCATAAATTGATATTGTTTTATATTTATTAATTTTTAATTTATAATCTGAGTAGTTACAAATTTATATAGAGAATTAGTTACATAATTAAATAATATGCATTACTCTCTCAGTCTCCGTGCACTGAAACTTTTCTTCCTAAGTCCTGCAAGTTACTTTGTATCTTGTCCTATGTGTGACACAGCGAGTTTGCTGAAGTTGCTTGCATGAGAGTGGGTGGGAGGTTATTTCCTTCAGCATGGGTTACTTTTCATTGGCAACACCACTGAAGAAAGTGACAGCCTCTTCCCCTGGAGCCATTAATTACCAATAGTGCCTCAGGGAGGGCTGAGACTTTGGTCCCTCTCCCACCTGTGATGAAATGTTCATGGCCTAATCTTGTGTAGGTCTTGTGTGAGTGATCCCATTTTAGGGAGTTTGTGAGCACAATAGCCATGCTATACCCAGCATCATTCCGTGGCATGCCTCCTGATCCTCTGGCTCTTAAGATCTTTCTTCCCGCTCATCCATGATGCTCCCTGAGCATGGAAGGGGAGATACATATGTACAGAGAGCTGCACCTTATATTAGCATCTGTTTTTGTTGTTCTGAGTCTTTGACTGGCAGCTGCCTGTTGTTTTAAGAAGCTTCTTGCTGTTGGATGAGAACAGAATTAAGTCATGGGTGTGCATGTGGGTATTTGGGAGCAGTTTAAATGTCTCTTTAGCGAATAGCAGTATGTGCTACTCACAGGCCACAGCTGCAGGCTCTTGGACAGGTGGACACCACCAGGCATGGCTTTCTCCCTGGGAATGTGCCTCAAATCTAATCAGGAGGCAGTTGATTGGTTCTGTCCTAATCAGCCCTGTGTCACCAAGTCAGAACAGTACTGTGGGGCAGTTCTGCAGTTAGCATGGTTTCCTCAAGGCAGAACTGAGGACAGCTCTTCTTTCCAAGGCCTCTGCCTTGCACCTCTGGTACTGTGAAAGCTAGCCAGAGGGACAGGGATTTCCTGCTTAGAGGAAGCTTGCTTTGTGTGTTCTGTGTCCTCAGTGTGTGGCAGGATTTCTATGTTCTGTGGTGTCTACAGTGTGTG
>NC_022021.1:17887522-17893778 GCF_000317375.1 Microtus ochrogaster
TTTTAGTGACCTCCCTAGCCAACAATTTGAAGGAAGGTAGTCTCCACCTGGTACTGGAACTTTTAATACCCTGTAGTGACTTCGAGGTGACACCTATACTGGATATCTCAATTCCAATTCCTTTTAAAATGTTATACCATCTAATAAGCTTACAAAGCAGCAGGTTTTCAGTGTTTTCTATGTGCTCTGGTGTTGGTCACTCCTCTCTCCTATGCCTTCTTCTTTGCACCCCACGCCTTTCCGCTCTTAAATCCCCCCGCCCCAGTCTCTGCATCCTGATGATTTTATGTGTTCTCTTCTTGTTCCCTTCAGGTCCCTCCCCCCACTGTTTAGCAGTCCTTTTCTATCTCTCGGCCTTCTATTATAGGCACTACAGGTTAAACACACTACTCAGAATCTGAACCAAGCCCACATGTTAGAGAGACTGTACAGCTCATCTTTCTAGGCCTGGGCAGTTTCACCCAGTGTAGTTTTAGTTCCATTTCCATACAAGTTTTATAATTCCAGTTCTTTCAATGAATAAAATTCCATCACGTTTGTGTTACACATTTCCATTATCCATCCATTGATAGATATCTAGACAGGTTCTATGTCCTGGCTCTCGTGACTAGATTAACAATGAATATAAATGCATGAATATCTCCTTAGTATAATATAGATAGAGTTTTTAAGGTATATTCTCATTAGTATAGCTGGGTCATATAGTCATGCTCTTTCTAGCTCTTTGAAGCATATCCATACTGATTTATATAGTGTATAAACCAGCTTACATACATACAGATAGTATATATGATTCTTCTTTTCCTGTATCCTCACCAGTATTTATCATTATTTGCTTTCCTTTATTATAGGTATTCTGATTGTACTAAGATGAAACCTCAAAATAGTTTTATATTTCCTTGTGGTTAATGATGTGAATGTCATGCATGTTGTATGGCTGTGTTACTGGTTTGTACACGTGTGTGAGGTTCCTGAGGAAACCAAGTTAGGGCATCAGATCCCTTGCAGTTACAGGTGATTATAAATCACCTGGCTTGGGTGCTGGAAGCCAACTTGGATTCTCTCAAAGAGCAATATGTTCTGACCATCACTGAACTGTCTCTGCTACACACAGTGATTGCTTTTATGATCCCATTTCCTATCATGCAAAATTAATATCATGCATACTGGGTTTTATATTAGTGTGATGATTGTTAGAAACTGCATGCCATTTAGAAAATTTGTTCAATAATTCATTACCTTTTCATCACTAATAGAACAACCTATATTTTATTAAAAATGTAATTTATCTTGAAAATAATAGCTCTTAAATTTCTAACATTGAAGTATTACATATACATTATTTTAAGTGTATTATGGATACAATGTGGAAGAATCTGTTATTTTCTTTTCTACTGTGTTTTGTTTCATTCAACTAAAATAGTTAAAATATGTTAGAGGAAACATTGTTACTATATTACATCTAAACATTGTTACTATATTACATCTAAACATTGTTACTATATTACATCTAAACATTGTTACTCTATTACATCTAAACATTGTTACTCTATTACATCTCCCCCTTCTCTAACTCTTCCTCCCCTGCCCTCTTCTTGTGTTTCATAGGTCACTGCTCTGATAGAAATAACTATAATTGATGATAGTGAATTTGAGCTCATGGAGACATTCAGCATCGGCTTAACAAGTGTGACTGGTGGTGGCCGACTAGGGGATGATGTTGTGGTGACTGTTGCCATACCACCAAATGATTCTCCATTTGGAATGTTTGGATTCCAAGAGAAGACTGTAAGTTAAATATAAAACATTTTCTGCCTGGAGAAAGAATCAAGCAGAAATCCTTGAGTGACTTGTAATAAGCTAACACTTAGCGGACAGGAAATGTTTGAGAATGGTGTTTCTATAATCCTGTATTCTGAGGTAAACATCGTTATTATTTTGTGTTAATTCCAATCACATAAGATTTCTAGGAATATTGGCATATATGTAATATACTAATTGGCATCTTCTAGTACACATGATTATTTTTAATTTAATTTTTAAAACTTGAACAGGGCTAGCTGCTTAAGTCTTCAACTGGTGAAAGCTTACAAAACACATTGGCTTGTGACATCATTGCACTTGAACTTGTATACTGAAATCTGTATTTAAGCCACCCCTCATTTTATGGATAAGAATTATTTCATGGTTTGTTGTTCAGTTCTTCTTTTAGTAAAGACTTTTTGAGCTTGGGCATGCAGTTTATCTTAGCTGTTGTTATTAACATTATGCTAAACCTCACTTAAGCATGATTGGAGAATTTATCTACAAGCCTCTAGTTACTATTTGTCTTACTCCAAAAGTAACATTAGACAACCATGTCTTATTGTAATTTTTCGTAAAACAATTGCAAGGCTCGAATGAGTTGCTGTGTGTAGCGTACGCACATAGGATTTGCATTCAGAAGTGCAGCTGATATTTTTATTCTTGGTAGAATTAGTACCGATTGTCACGCAGTCCTTGGCTTTTGCTTTTCTCATATCCTGTCTTTCTTACTGCAAAGCGTTTTACTCTACAGTATGAACGTGAAACATATAATATCGTGCACAGTGAGTGGTATTAATTGGTGACAGATTAGAAAGAAAACCGAAAACATTGAGAAAAGATTATTAATATAAACCAGACAAGATTAAAGTGCTCACAAGGGCAATGTGTAAGAACATAGACATGGGATATTACATGCATATTCAAAGCTAAGCAGAAAATATTCATGCAAGTTGTTTATAATTCATCCCTTTCTTCATTGTTATAAAATATTTCTGGTGCCTATGGAATGACATGAACAGTACTTGGTGTGGAGGCAAAACACTTGAGTTAGATTTGAATATGTGTATGTGTCTAATCTTGGAATTTCTATGGTTTCTCTGGGGCTTAAATAAAATGAACTGTGCAAAAAATAGCACAATAAAACCGTAATAAATACCAGTTATTTCCAAATCTCTCTTCTTGATTATAACAAGGAGCCTAGTGAAAAAAAAAAAACAGGCAAACAAACACAAAAACAAGACTCTGTTTGTTCTGTTTGTTTGGTAAGTTTCTGTGTTCAAAATGGAAAGCATTGTGTTACATTTCAAACCTGTATAACTGAGTAGTATGGATTTCCCTTGGCCTTTGCTGCCTAAAGTGAACATGCATAATTCACTCATACCAGATCTTTTAATAAGAACCTAAGAATAAGAAATTCTACTGCTAGGAAATTCATATAGTGAATCTCCTGTAATAAGGGGGAAGGTGGCTCAGGAGAGGAGTCAATGGGGGCTCCGGATTCAAATGCCAAGAGTGTACATAAAAGTCAAATCTGTAGGAGAAACATTTATAATCCCAGTACTGTCATGGTGTCTTGGTAATTTTTCTGTAGCTGATAAGAGACACCATGACCAAAACAAACAAACAAGCAAACAAACAAAAAACAAAACCAAAAATAGGAAAAGAAGAAAAAGCAAAAAACAAAACAAGAACTTAGAAAAGTTGGAGACTTGCTTGTAATTCCCAAGGATGAGTCCCTGCCCATCACGATGGTAATGTGGTAGCAGGCAGACAGGCATGGTGCTTCTGAGAGCTTATATCTAATTCACAAGCTGGAGGTAGAGAAATAGAGACCGGTCCTGGCATGAGGTTTTGAAACCTCAAAGCCAACCTCCCAGTGACACATCTTCTCTGAAAAGACCACACCTCCTCATCCTTCCTCAGACAGTTCCACTAACTAGGGACCAGATATTTAAATATATGAGCCTATGGAGGCCATTCTCATTCAAATCGCAACACATGGAGAGGTGGAGGTTGTGCAGAAAAGTCCTGGAAGTCTGTTGGTTAGCCAGCCTGGTGTATGCAGTGGCAGAGCAACAGAGAGAGCCTGTCCCGAGCAAGGTGGAAGGCCGGGACCAGTGCCCAGAGTGTACTCTGACTGCTGTGCTGCATAGTGGGACACGTACACCTGCTTTCACACACAGGAATGCACACACTCGTGCACAGTGAACACTCAAAAAAAAAAATCTAAAGAATGAGAGAGGGGGAGAGGGAGAAAGAGGGAGAGACTATGTGTTCAAAACTATTTTATTAATTTGGACTCTCTCTCCATCCCTCCAATCAAAACTATTTTATTAATTTGGACTCTCTCTCCACCCCTCCAATCAAAATTGCTTTTAAAATGCCTTCTCTTCTGATAGAGCCAACCAGCTAAATAAAAATTTCAATGTCCAAAGATGGTAAAAGACTGACCATTCAGAAGATAGTCTATAACTGCATTGCTTGGGAAACCTATATGCTATAACAAAGAGTCCCCAAATCTCAGCTTCTTTATCGCCTCTTTATGCAAGAGTTTCACAGTAGTGTGCCTATTTTTCTGATAGCTGTGGACCCCTTTGCTCCAAGTGGCACCCCAGGCATAGGATTCCTCCCATCTCTGCTTACTAGCTTTTTAAAGGCTCGGGGCATCTTCTCTGTTTTCCTACACATGGGAAAAGAGCAGACGTGGAGGATTGTGGGGCAGTTTGAGTGGACTAACAGCTACAATCTCTTCTACCAATATCCTATTGACAATGCAGTCACTTTGCTGCACCTAACTGCAGGAGAAATTTGAAATATCCAGTGGCCTAATGTCTAGGAAAGTAGAGAAGTGGGTCTGGAAGAAGCCTTTTCCCTGCCACATGTTGGTACATCATGAATAGAATTTTAAATTCAAAACTACATTGATCACAAACAATGGATTATCTCTTCCATTTTTTAATGTGTTCACCTTACTGGATTTTATTTTTTTCAGGTAACGGTTGATGAATCCCTTTTGTCCGATGACTCGGATTCATATGTGACACTGACAGTCTTCCGGTCCCCAGGAGGGAAAGGAGCTGTCTCTCTTCACTGGACTCTAGAAGAGAAGGCCAAAGATGCTCTCAGTCCTTGGAACGGGACACTTCTCTTTGATGAGGTACAGTCAGGCTCCATTTCCTGTAACTTTTCTTCTTTTTCACAGACTGGTATAGTTTAGGAATTCACATGCTAGTGTTCAATATTATTTCTGTTTTCTTTAATTCATGTGCACAGAGCGGAAGTGGGAGGAGAAAAGGCAAGAGGGAGAGGGGAGGAAGGAGGGTATCTGATTGCAGATTCAGACCCCGTCTCTGTAACACAGTCCCAAGCACCTTTCACAATTCCCCTACTGCCTGAACAGCTCGAGTCACCCAGACCACCCAAACATCAGTGCGTCATTCCTAATGCCACCCTTTCTGCGGCCATTACATACATTTTATCACTGAGTCGGATTTTCTGTTTTCTTTTGAATTTGCGTTTTTACCATCCTAAGTGGGAAGAACTTTCACAATGAGTCAAAACATTGATAGTGCAAGTCTTTAAGACAATGTCAAATCTACAAACATCTAGCCAACATGTTAAATGCACGCCATAGGCACATAATGTGAGAGAGAATCTCAAACTTACAGACTTACATTTTGAAAGCTGTTGACACTTTGATAACACGATTGAGATACCGCCTCAGGCATCCACCACAGAGATGTGAGGTAGGACGCACTCAGGAGGACTGTCTCTGCTCTTAGCGTGGCTGTCCTTCTGCTTCTCATTAGTCATCTTTGCCTTCTGCCCGCTCCTGCTGCCCTGGCACCCCTGTGCCTCTGAGAAGAGCACCCGGGTTGTCTCTTGCAGCATCAACCTTTGGACGTGCTGCTCTCGACAGCTCCTCCCCTTTCCCATCAGTTCTCTGCTTCCACTTCACAGTGTGCAGCTTCATGTGGATGGGAATTGGTTTTGCAGTCTCATCTTTAAGATTGTCATTCATCTATAGCCATGTGTAGTATATAGAGCTATTATGATGAATCCAAGTTTACAGAGAATGTATTTTTTTAATTATGTGAGAGCTTCTAGAAAAATATGAAGTCTTGCCTGTATCTCATGGGAAGCTTCTAAGTCCTGGGGTGCAGTGGTGCTCTCTCACTCCCGTCACCTTAGTCGCTTCTTCATTTGTGCCCCTGTGGTGTCTACCCCTGTGGTGTCTGCCCCTGTGGTGTCTGTCTACCCCTGTGGTGTCTGTCTACCCCTGTGGTGTCTGCCCCTGTGGTGTCTGCCCCTGTGGTGTCTACCCCTGTGGTGTCTGCCCCTGTGGTGTCTGTCTACCCCTGTGGTGTCTGCCCCTGTGGTGTCTGCCCCTGTGGTGTCTGCCCCTGTGGTGTCTGCCCCTGTGGTGTCTACCCCTGTGGTGTCTACACAC
>NC_022021.1:17893878-17897070 GCF_000317375.1 Microtus ochrogaster
CCCCTGTGGTGTCTACCCCTGTGGTGTCTACACACTTGAAGAAGGAACATCTTACCCAATCAGCCCACTGTCAGTTCAGCTCAGAGTCTCTTCCATGTTTATGTTTTTATTAAGTAAAGCAAACCAATGGCTACGTGCTCTTGGTATGAACCGCACAAGTTCAGAGGGATGGAAAAGAAGCAAAATCCCTCCACTCCCCTTGTGACGACCGCTATTGATAGTTTCTTTCAAAGCATATGTACCTTCTTCCACACACGAAATTTATGCTCAGCATCTGTTCTGTAAGTTGCTACTGTATATTACAATTTAAATTAAACATTTACTTTCCATGCTAACCAAATTGCATTTAAAACTTGATTAAAGTTGGGTGGTGGTTGCAAACACCTTTAATCCCAGTACTTGGGAGGCTGATGCAGGCAGATCTCTGTGAATTTGAGTGTGATCTGGTCTACAGCATGAGTTCTAGGACAGCCAAGGCTACACAGACAAACCCTATCTCAAAAAAACAGAACAAAACAAAAACAAAAACAGCAACAAAATCTTGGGTGATTGCATCATTTTGCTCAGCGTTTACTGCTAACCCTCCCCACTTCTACAACCTCTGTACCGTCATGGCTTTGGGAGTTCAGAGATTAATATCTGTCCTTCTGTTCTCACCGCTTGCTGTGTGCTGTATTCTCTGAAGTTCTTTCTTGCCTGCTTTTGTGCTACGACAGATTTCCTTTTAGCTGTGCTTCTCTTGTAATATTGGAAGGAACCACAGGCAAATTTTACATCTAGTGAGACTAACTGCAATCTTCTTCCTACTATTGAGCACTCTGTGGAGCTAAGTAAATTTGTTAATGTTGATCACATTTGGTTCCCAAAGTACAAAATGAGAGCAGCAACGTTTGACCAGGCAAGTCCTAAGGACTATGGGAAATATTCTTTGTGAGCAGGCTGATATCCTGAGACTTCGAAGTACTTAATAAAATAGATGATATTTACAGAGTTAATGAAAATAGCCATTTCCTCTCAATGTAGTGAGACCCATTTTCCCTCCATTGTGTGTTTAAGATTTAATAACTTTGAAGTTGCATAGCCAGTAATAATTTATATTTCTGCCTCTTTGAAATCACCTACAGTGGTCATCCCCAAGCTGCTGCTCCGATAGAGCTTTTGTGTAGAATATAAATAATAAAAATTTCATGGGAATCTTTGCCATGAAAGGATATAAAATCAAATATCAAACATCTTTGAAAATTCTTGATTGAATTAAGGAGAATTTTTTGAGGGGTTAGGTGAGGAGATTTGTTTTGTTTTGTTTTTTTAAGAAACTTTGTACTTAAGTAAATTTTGAATCCCTAGTAGAGGTTTTCTGACCTCATGGTCCCCATTGGCTCTTTGTGCCAGAGCCGTTGTTATCAGTTATAACAATGTGTAGCTGTTGGAGTGTCCACCTGTCTCTCCTCTTACCGGCTTTTAATTCTGTTGAGAACTGGAGACTCTGTGACATGAAAAGTTGCCTTCCAGGTTTCCTAGAAGGCAGTGTGAGTACACAGAATATCGTAGATTCTTATGATTCACGAAAGCGTTGTTAGTACTTCTGCACTTGCGGATTCGTATTCCTTGGTCAGCATGCCTGATGCTTTCACAGTCATTTGCTGACACAGGCAGAGTGATGGAAAATTCAGTTTTATATCCTGTGTACTCTTGCTGAGGGAAGACAGAATGGAGTCATTTCCACCTCATGACGCAAACAAATGTCCTCTTCATAGAATATGCTTAAAGTCATTTTCCTCATCTGTGGATTCGTAATTTCTCTGTTTAAAGTGAGTCCCATTGTAGCGTTGTGATCTTTTGTTTTGAGCATCAAGAAGGCGGTTACACAACATGCACAGCAAATGCCATGTGTGTGCGACATTAACTGCACTCAGGTGTGAGCTGTGGTTCTTATTTAACACAAAAACATGTTAGAGCAACTCTAGGTTTCAAATAACATTCATATATCTAGTAACAACCAAAAAGTACCCCAAAGTCGATTTGAGACTGCAAATGAGTTTTGGAGAACAGACAAACTTACTGTCTAAGGATGTACGATGTCTGGGGCATGCAGAGAAACATCTGAATGCACAGACAAGGGTGTGCAAGAATACCTGTGGTGGTATTTATTAAAGTAGTAAGTAAGCTAGCAGTTAGATGAACATGAACTTGCCCATGCAAACAGTGGAGCCTCCGTAATAATCAAAGGATAAATGGGCTCCACAGAGGGAAACACCACAGATGGCTCCAGCAGCATGAGGTACCACAGGGCAACTTAGGAGGTGGAGAGTCATCTAACAGAGTGGCAGGCTCTGGAAGCCGGGCCTCAAATGAGAGTTAGAGAGAGACAAGCAGAATATAAAAAAAGAAGAGCTATGTGCTCTCCAGTAGGAATATCATTGATACATAAAGTTAGTATATTTGTGACAATGTTAAGTCTGGATGCTCACCTTACTAGACCCGGATGGAGGTGGGTGGTCCTTGGACTTCCCACAGGGCAGGGAACCCTGATTGCTCTTTGGGCTGACGAGGAAGGGGGACTTGATTGGGGGAGGGGGAGGGAAATGGGAGGCGGTGGCAGGGAAAAGACAGAAATCTTTAATAAATAAGTAAACGGAAAAAAAAAAGATAAAAATTCCTATCAGGAAAATGTAAAATATCCAGGAATATGTTAAATAAGAAACAAGAGGTACGCGGAAACAGATAAATGATGATCTGTAACTAAGCACTGGGCTTCCAGAGAGACTCCAGAGTCTCCTGCTGTGACTTTCATGCAGGATTGCCAATCAGGAAGGCACCACCAACCGACCACTGGGGAAGCCAGGGGCTGTGGGCAGCAGACATCCCAAGAACTGTGCAGCATGGAATGGTCTCTCCCTTGAGTGCAGGGCATGGTGTCTTGTGTGTATCAGCCCCATGGCCTTGGTCTCTTTGGGATGGGAACAGTTAGCTCTACAAGTTTGGGTTTTCAATGCTGGAAATTTTTCAATAAACTTAAGAGTTGTGTTAATTTTTTCTCACTTTTCTTTTCAAGAAACTAAAATAAAATTTGTATTTAGAGATAATTTTTACATTGCAGTTCTTCCTGCATAGAATTCCGAATTATATGAGAACTCAAGAACAATGGCAATGGGTTTTTGATCCTACTGCACGTGCTGGCTTTGGGGGGGC
>NC_022021.1:17897651-17899163 GCF_000317375.1 Microtus ochrogaster
AAAAAAAAAAAAAAAGAATTCCGAATTATAGGTGACAAAATGGCCTCTTACACAGTTTATGTGCGTAAATATTATTTTTCTAATGAGAATATTCAAAATTTGATTTCGTTACTATTTTTTGAAACTGTTTCCTCTAATTTAAATGCTATAGAATGAGTACCAAAAGGTCATTGCGTTGCGTACCCTTCAAGACAGCACACTGAAGAAGGACAGGCGCTTCACCATTGAGCTGACAGGAACTGATGAGATAGAAATATCTCCAGTCAAAGGTAGGAAAAATTCACATAATTTTCTAAATTAAATGTATCCAAAAATCAGTAGTTACAAAGATAGGCAGTGCTGGGTTTTGTAATTTTTAAAAGTGTACTTTAATGTAAGTATATATTTATCTGTCTTATAGGCAAAGTTTTTAAAATTAAAATTGTAATAGAATACTTACAATTTATACAATATATGATCAAACATCATATACTTAGGGATTTTATGTTTGTTTTAATGTAAAGCTGTTCATTATAGTATTGTTAATATAATGAAATATGAGCACTAAATGATTAAACGGTAGTGAGCTATTGAATAGTAGTAGTATTGAATGAGTAGTATCTTGGCCTATCAAAAGGCCAAGGCAATTTCTTTATGCAACCAATGAAAGCAACACATAGACAGAAGGACTTCCTACACTAGCAAAAATCTTTTCATTACATCAAAATAAAGAATAATTAATTTTTAAATTGAAAATTGTGTGTGTGTTCATGTGGGTATGTGCATGGGAGTGAAGTGTGTATGCAGGGCAGAAGAACTGACCTCACCGGGGCTTCTGTTACTTTGAGTTATGAACTGCCCTACAAGAGTTGTGAGCTGAACTCAGGTCTTCAGTAAGAACGCTACATGTTCTCTTAAATGCTGAGCCATGTGCCTGGCCCCAAGAATTATTATTTTATGTATTTATAGTAATCATATAGTGCATAATTTAAAAACCACATGAAGTGTGATTATTATAGCTTATATCTATATCTATCTAAAATTAATCACTTGACCATTTAAAATTTTTGTAAACAGGTATCCTGGTTCTTAGATCTTTATAGGAAAGACAATCTTTAATTATTTCATTTTGCTATGAGTAATATAACAACAGAAAGGATGAGAAGTTCTAAAATAGAAATGATTGTTCTACAGTCCTTTTATAACATTGAGACTCATGCTAAACAAGTCTCTGAGACTGCCAGTGGGTGCTGTGCCCAGGGTCCTTCTCAGAAGTGTATAGAACACTAAGATGGTTGGTTACTCTTCCTGCATTTTAGTCCATGGTATTGGCTAACCTGTGAAATTGTCCTATCGAGACACCATATCCTGCATAAGTTTTAAACTAGGTCAGTGACATCTCATGAGAGTGACAGGGCTGATGTTGCACAGGATGACTCTGCACAAAGTAGGAATATATCCATGGGGCAGGGTACACCCGGAATCAGCATAACAAAGCCTATGTGTGTCTGTCCCATTGCAGCAGGGTACACC
>NC_022021.1:17900098-17902054 GCF_000317375.1 Microtus ochrogaster
GTGTGTGTGTGTGTGTGTGTGTGTGTGTGTGTGTGTGTGTGCATATACATGTTTGCATCAAAATGGACTATATGATCTAACTTAGGCAATGCATCGATAATCATTCGAGGAGATAACGGCGCATCAGAAGTGGGGATTGCTTCATCATCTAGACACGTCATGATTGGGGAACCCTCAGCAACATATAATGGCACTGCCTTCATCAGGTGATGATTTTTAGGAACTTTTTCTTTGTTTAATTCAGTTAGCCTAGAGCAGGGGTTCTCAGCCCACATAACAGATATTTACATTACAATTCAAAACAGTAGCAAACTTACAGTTATGAAGTAGCAACAAAATTATTTTATTGTTGGGAGTTCACCATGCATGAAGAACTGGATTAAAGGTCACAGCATTAGGAAGATTAAGAACACTGCCTTGATCACCATTCTCAAGCACGCATAATACTCATTACTACATTATGTACTGGTAAGCATTGTGTGGAGAATAGAACAACAACCCTCAGGCCAAAATTAAAATCTCTACCCAAGCTGTCTTGTGGCTAGAACACAAGGAGTTTTGTTCTTTTAGGGATGAACTGCACAGCCCTCAGCCAGGAGCACCCACGGGGATAAAATCAGCCACCCCATTGGGCACTGCATCCACGATGAGTCACTCCCTCTGTAAACCTACAAAGTCTGCAGCTTCTAGCCCAATCCTCGGCAGATGTCTGTGATCTGAGGCCAGCCTGGTCTACATAGCAAAGTACAGGGCACATAGGGTTGTATAGTGAGATCCTGCATCCAAAAATTCCCACATGTAGAAAAGTATGGTAAATCAAAGCAAAATTACATTTATTTCAGGAGTAAACATATAGATTTATTGATCAAAAGGTTTGCTTCATGTATTATTGAGGTGAAAATAAAGTAAGTTAATTTAAGTAATTATTACAGAGAAAACATTTGATAAATTTAGCAGCAAAACCTGACTTAAGCAAAAAAAAAATGTAAACTTAAGTTTTCAACATAGCAGAGCATAGCTACAAGTTTTAAAACCTTTATTAGTCAGGAAGAGCATCAAGGTGCAGTCTCCTCCTGCCAGCCAGTTCTAAGGGTATGAATTAGTTTGACAATACCAAGGTATAACATATGTTGTATACAGATATTGAACATTAAAAAGTTACCGATTGTAAGTGGGAACGTTTTGTGGATGGAAAATCTAGAAATTCAGCACATATCATTAACCTGCTAATTCATTAAGACTCCTGGTCAACCCATGGGAGGCCTGCCCTTTCGGAAAGGAGGCCAAGGAGGAGGGGGGGTGGTAGATGGGGGGGAGGGAAATTGTGGTTGGTGTGTAAAATAAATGAAAACAATATTAAAAAATAGTTCACTAATTTCACAACAATTTTATGCTCACACAAAAATGAGGGGAGTTACTAAAATTTTCCACATTGAAAAAGATGATTAGCCAACAGGTCTACATAAAAGATTCAGTTGCATTTCCAGCTAATAAACTAACAGAAAGTCACGTCCAGCAAAAGGCTTAAGAGCGCCTGCTTCTAAGCCCACCTCACAACTGAGTCGGTGTGACTGGGGCAGGCTCGGCTCCCACATTTTCTTCCGAGGAACGAAGCAGCAGTTACCAGTGCAGTAGCTGGGCTGGGCTGGAGATTTTCTTATGCTGCTGTCTGAAGTCCATACCTGGTCTGGACTTCCTCCTTTCCATGCGGCTGCTCAGGCGTTTCTATTCTTCAGAGGACCTGTTAGGTTTCTTCTCCTAGTCGATGTGGATGTGAAATAAAATTCATAAATGCTGACTTTTGTTCCTTTAAACCTTCAGGTTTAGTGTTCATTTTTGTCGATGTAGACATATGCTAGTTTAGGGATTATAACATTTCTCCTTTGGAATTTTAAGACTTTTGCCTGGTTTACAATTGATCGGCAAGGTTATTTAAAAGCATGGTATTCTTTTTTT
>NC_022021.1:17902512-17911871 GCF_000317375.1 Microtus ochrogaster
TGTGTGTGTGTGTGTGTGTGTGTGTGTGTGTGTGTGTGTGTGTGTGTGTGTAGAATCGGAGGGAGGTTACAGAGTCTGTGGCTGTTCTGTGGATAGGACACTTCCTTACATTATGCCTTTTTTGGTTTTTGTAACTTCTCCAGGCTCTGAATGATGACATCCCTGAGGAAAAGTGTTCCTATGAGTTTCAGCTGACTGGAGTCAGTGTGGGTGGGGCACTGAATGAATCTAGCGTCACCGCCAGTGTCACCATGGTGGCCAGTGATGACCCTTATGGCCGGTTCTCATTTTCACACGAGCAGCTTCGAGTCTCAGAAGCAGCGCAGAGGGTATGGCACGGACAGCTTCAGCTCTTACTGCTTCTTTTGTTTGTAATGTGCTGAGCAGACGTCAAAATGCTTGTCTTTTTTGGTTCTTTTCTAAAGCTTTCCCCCAATGGATTAATTTCTTTCTGGTATCATTATTATGACATGTAATTTCTATAATTGTATAGAGTTAAATTTAATTCCAGCATAATCCCAGTAAAAAGAATCTTTAGTTAGAGATGATTTGTTCAGTAGATTAAACATTCAAATTAAACAGGTAAGCGATTTTCTTCCAGGTTAATGTCACAGTTGTCCGCTCGGGTGGCTCTTTCGGACGCGTGCTAGTCTGGTATGAGACTGATAGCCACACGGCCAAGGCAGGCTGGGACTTTGTTCCCGCCTCAGGGGAGCTCCTCTTTGAAGCCAGAGAGAGGGCCAAAAGTCTGCATGTTGAAATCCTTGATGACGACCTTCCTGAAGGCCCGGAGGAGTTTGCTCTCGCCCTTACAAAAGTGGACCTCCAGGGAAGGTAAAGGAAAGGAAATGGGGGCGTGAGGAGAAAGCAAGGGGGGAAGACATTGGGCCAGGACTGAACAGAGAAATTAAGACAGACTGCAACTTTCCTAATTTTCTGGATTTACTCCCCTACCTCCATCCTGAGAGAGCATGTTCCTGTTCTGTGCCTTCGTCCTGCAAAGCCAGGGAATTGCTGTGCCATCTCAGCTCCTGTGGCGTTAGCCCAGCTGTTTTCCAGGGCAGCTCTCATCTGGGGTGGCCCTTCTGTACCCCTGAACGAGTGGAGTGGGAAGCAGATGTCCTTGGTATACCAAAGTCTCTGCTGCCTTCCCGGTGGGTCAATGAAATCGATCCTTGCCCAATAGCAGTTTAAACTGGAAAAAAAAAATCGAACGGTAGTTGACAAAACTACATGTGCAGCATGTTTTCAATGAAGAATCAAAATCATCATATTGAGGCTTGTGTTCTCCGGAGCTGGCTTGATTGACAGAGTAGGAGACATGACTAGCACAGTGAACTGCTCTTGGTTGACTCTGTCATCCCTCTTCAGTCTACAAAGGGCCCAGGAGGGGACCTTTTCCTAGAACAATGCATGAATTCAGAGAAGACTGGAAGTTTTCTTATGGATTAGAATATATAGCCATTAGTTACATACTGTCTTCAAGTTCCTATAACTGTAACAAAATACCATGGCCAAAAAGGCAAGTTGGGGAGAAGAGGGTTTATTTATCTTATATGACCATATTACTGTTCATCATTGAAGGAATCAGGACAGGTGCTAAACAGGTCTGGAACCAAAAGGCAGGAGCTGAAGCGGTGGCCATGGAGGGCTTGCTCCTCATGACTTGCTCAGTCTTCCTTCTTACAGAATTTAGGACCACCAGCCCAGGGATGGCACCACCCACATGGCCTGGGCCCTCCCCATTGATCACTAAGTGAGAAAATACTTTACAGCTGGATCTCATGGAGGCATTTCCTCAGCTGAGGCTCCTTCTTCTCTGATGACTCTAGCTTGGGTCAGGTTGACACACAAACCAGCCAGTGCACATATAAATTTTCACAACTCAGTATTTCACTCAGAAGCATATGTAGAGTGTGCATTCTTAGCCTTAGAGAACTAAGTCTTCCATCTTCAAGATTCAGATTCAGTGTCTGGCAGTGGGAATTCAGTCCCTTCCCTTGCTCAGTCTTGCTTCCCTGAAGGCAGTGTGGAAAGAGCAGCTCCCCACCTGGGCCAGCGTGTTTGCGACTTTGATTAGCTAGGACTTAGAGTTTTTGCTATTTTGACTACTCTTTCAGAGATAAATTTCCATGTGAATTCTGGGAAACAGTCTTTGCTTGCCCATAATTACTAGGCTTCCTTTGACACGAAAGGGGCAATAGAATGCAGTGCACTTCTGTATTGCCTCTCGGTAGAGAACTGCTGCTTTGGTGGGGCGTCTGTTATCCAGGCAGTCCTGGCAGATCTCCTGGTACCTAGGAGCGCAGTTACTCCTCCCATTTAGTGTTTTAGCTTGTGCTGCTCTAAGTTCGCTTCACCGGCGATCGTATTTAGCAGATCTCAATATTTCAGTATAAGATGAACCTATGAGCACCACCTAAGAATTTGGAAATTGAAGGAAGGATTGGAACTGTCTTGTATTTTTAAAAAATTCTTTCACTTCAGGAATTGAAATGCCATAAGGACCTGGAAGTCCAAGCTCGTTGATGGGAGTGACATCAGTCTGAGTCTTTTGCACAAATAGGTTGTTGTTATTCAAATAAACTGAGGACTGGATTGGAAGATATTGATTATAATTAACTTGCATTGCCTTGTAGCCTTTATTTTTATTTTGCACAAACTTGTAATTTTATACTAGCCTTTATTTTATGTAAGCGCCGATACTTGGGAGCCACATAAAAACTTTGCTTCACACCAGACAGCTTAAGTTCGTTACAGCTCTGGGGTAGAGCATTTGCCTAGCATGCATAAGTCTGTGATTTCACTGTGCAGTACTGCACTAGGTATAGGAGCTAGAAAGACCGCTGTATTCGTGCTACACATGCACATGTTTGTTATCTTGTTACGTTTTCATTTTGTTTCCTATGACTCTGGAAGAGGCTATGATTTTACCATCCAAGAGACTGGACTTCAGCTAGATCAGCCTCCTGTAATTGGAAACGTCTCCATTGTTCAGATCATAATCATGGAAAATGATAATGTGGAGGGCGTCATTGAATTTGACCCTAAGTACACAGCCATCTCAGGTAAGCTTACTCAGCTGGTCCTAATGATCATAGCATTCTCTGAGTTTTTATATGCACTCTTTTGTCTGATCACAAAATATCCCTACATTAAAGATTATTTTCAGTTACTTTTAGGGAGTCTTGCATCTCTGTATGATGCAAGTCTAGGAGAATAATTGATGTTTAAACTTCAAGGATGATTCAAATATGTCTGTTTATAGCATCGTTAAGGGGCTGGAAAGGTGACTCAGTAATTAAGGCTGCTTGATGCCTGTCTTAGCTGGATTTCTATTGCCAAGATAAAGCCCCCTGGCCAGAGCAGCTTGAGGAGGAAAGGGTTTACGGCATCTTCTGGCTGTAGTCCATCATCCAGGAGTCAGGGAGGGAACTCAAGGCAGGAACCTGGAATGGGGAGCTGATCCCGAAGCCGTGGGGGACACTGCCTGCTGGGACTCCCTGCCCAGGGGTGACCTCACTCATGCTTGGGCTTCACACATGTATCATTAATCAAGAGAGCACCCCACAGGTTTGCCTACAGGCCAGTCTTAGGGAACTATCTTTTCAATTAATATTCTCTCTTCCCCAAAACCAAACTACATGCTGCTCTCGCAAAACACTGGAGTTTGGTTTCCCACATCCACATCTGGCTGCTCAAAACTGCCAGGAACTCCAGCTCCAGGGGATCCGATGCCCTCTTCTGGCCTTGCACATTCAAAGACACATTTACATGAATAAAAATTAAATAAATCTAGTTTTTTAAAAAGAAAAACTTTCATGTTTATGTAAATTAATTTGATATGATCATAGCTTAGTGTCTACTTACTCTCTAGTGAATATCACCATCGAAATGAGCATTCTCCTGTGCTGTAGCTGAAGATCAGACCTGGGCCTGGTCAAGGCTTCAGCCCCTCACTCAGGCTTGCCCAGGGCTGCAGTTCCCTTATGTGCTACCAGGACATAAAATGCTTGGTTACATTCCTTTCTGGGCAGAAAGAGAGGACTACCTTTCTAGAATACGCTTCTGTTCAATGGCAGAATGTAAATATCATTTAGAAGTAAGGTGGGTGGTGGCGCACGCCTTTAATCTGGCACTCAGGAGGCAGAGGCAGGCAGATCTCTGTGAGTGTAAGGCCAGCCTGGTCTACAGAGCAAATTCTAGGACAGCCAGAGCTACACAGAGAATCCTGTCTAAACAAAAATTAAAAAGTATACATAATTTAAAAATAAACGTATTACCTTGTTTTTGCAAATGGTTCATGGGCTCCATCGCCTCTCCTCAGACTCCTTGTCTAGCTGTCTTGAACCCTGGACAGAACCCCCTCCTGCATGCTTTCTCTGGACTTTTTGGATAAGCCGTGGCTTATTACTTAAGCTATTTTGTGACTTTCAACCCATTACTGATAAAGTGTTGTTGCTTGTTTGCATCAAGAAATAAATAAGATTTTTTTCTATTTACCTATTTCTCAATAATTTACTGCTTTAAAGAGGAATTTTTGTTAGTAGATACTTTTTAAAATTTGAATCTGAATTTTGGAATTGAAGTCAAACATGAATATTGGTATTTTCTGATTTTCTCTGGTCAAAATTACAATAGTTTATATATGTAGATTTAAAAATATTCATACAAGGGATATCAAGATAGCCCAGTGGGTAAATGCATTTGCTGCCAAGCCTGAAAGCTGAAATCAAATCTGGAAACCCAGCTGGAGGGAGAAGGGATCTTACCTCTGAGTTCCACACTCAGAGCCATGTATGCAAATATAAGTATATATGTGTATATACACACACACATACACACACATATGCACATTAGCGCGCGCACACACACATATACATACACACAGACACACACACGTGCACATTAGCGCATACACACATATGTATACGTACACACACACAATATAAATGTGAAAGATACCCCACGATAGAAATAGCGTAAGGCTGCCTTACATGCACTGTTTATATTTCAGTTGAATGTGCAGAGGCAATCCAGATTACCTGCCCTCTATGGACACCCTGTGTTTATCTCCCACCTTCTCAAGCAAGAGTTTCTTATTTGTGCACAGCATGAAGAGAAAGAGTGCTCATAGGTTGCTTACAATTTTAAAAATTAGTCATTTTAAATCTTAACATCTGGCAAGCTATATTCTTCATGAAAAGATAAAAGGGACAAAGCTTTCACTAATTTTTAAAAGTTTCACTAATTTCACTTATGAACTGTGAAAACCATGCGCGTGAGCACTGAACTATTATTTTGAGTTGCCTACTACAGTCTGGCTGTATCGTGCAAGCATCCTTTGCTTTCTCTAGTAACCCGGCTAATTGCACATTCCCTTACAGTGAAGGAAGATGCCCGCGTGATCACGATTCCCGTGCTGAGGCTCCGTGGAACGTATGGCCACGTGTCAGCTGACTTCATGTCCCAGGGCTTCTCTGCTGTCCCAGGAGGTTACATACTGCACGGCAGCACAGTCACCTTTCAGCATGGGCAGAACCTAAGCTTTATAAATGTCTCCATCGTCAACGGCAGCGCAAGGTTGGTCATAGAGGAAGCAGTGGGTACCCGGGCCAGATGACGAGCATTCCTGCTGACAACACTTGAGAGAGAGAGAGAGAGAGAGAGAGAGAGAGAGAGAGAGAGAGAGAGAGAAGGGGGTTCCAGGAAAGAGGACGTCACTGTGGTTGTATACCTCGTGTTTTTCTCAGATAAAAACCCTGACTTCTGCTCCTTACACAGCCTGATAAGGATGTGGTAGCATCTTTGGGTCTAGTTTCTGTATCCTTCCACAGTTTAAAAGTCTGGGTCCTGAGAGCTTCATATTGAGTCTTCCTTTTTCTAAGCACCCTTCTCCTGGTGTGTGCCTGTTGTGCCTTGAATATGGATGGCCAATTTGGGAAATGTCTATCTATTTGGATTTTTCAGGCATTTTAATATGTTTAGACTCACAGATTGCTCCTTCTTGCCATGTAGCGAATTTGAGGAACAGTTTGAAATTCTGCTCACTGGAGCTTCTGATGGAGCAATCCTCGGGCGCCACCTAGTGAGCAAAATCACAATTACCAAGAGTGACTCCCCGTTCGGTGTCATAAGATTTCTCAACCAAAGCAAAATTTTGATTCCTAACCCCAACTCCACGATGTTTTTACACTTGGTGCTGCAGCGGACTGGAGGACTCTTGGGGGAGAGTCAGGTAGGGCATTCTTTCTCTGATGTTAAAGTGATTCTGATGTTTGATCTATGACGTTGGATCTTCTTATTCCCCAGATGTTTGTTTGTTTATTTATTTGTAGTATTTGCTAATTACTGTAAAGTGTTGAGTGGCTCCTGAGCCTGATGAAGTCTGTAGAAGTGTAGAAGCTGTAATCTGCTCTCAGGGACTCTTAGCAGCAAATGAGGAAGCGCATGAACGACTGTGATAATCATCAGTCAGTCCAACAGGAAGAGAACGTATTTGGAAGTGACGTCATCCCTGCTTTCACAGTGCTCATAAACCTGAATAGTCACAAACTAGATGTTTTGCTTTTTCTTTTCCTTTCTTTTTTTAAAATTACAATTGTGTTGAATTCTGCTTGTAATGTTGGGATACACCATCTGAAAGACCTGTGTTACACAGTCTGTGAGGATTTGGGAGAAAGGAATGAAGGATCCTGCAGAGGAGCAAACCTGACTTGTCGGAAGAAGTCCACGTAGTTGGGCATTAAACGAAAGGGTCAGACAGTGTACAGGTCACTGATGACGCAGGACTTAGGACTGATGCAGGACCCGTCTGAAACATCACGCATGTTGGAGAGCACGGCATTAAGGAGGCTTCACCAGAGAATGCGCTATCCTGTTTTCACTTGCATGGCTCAACTATGGCTGACAAGAAGTCCATGGAGCTGTGTGCAAGCAGGAAGGTGGTTAGGGCTTCTGTCCTGTGGTCAGGAGTGATGGGGACAGAGATGACAAGATGTGGACAGGTTGTTGGGTCAAAGATGGAGGCGGAAGAAGAGAGAAATCATGGGTGACTCCTAGAAGCAGCTGGAATGTGGTGCCAGCCTTATAAAGTTTCATGGCTGCGGCGAATATTTAAGAATTCTGCTTTGTATATGTTGATTTGAGATCCTGCTGGGCAAGGCCATGGAGAGATGATGGAGACTGAGTCTGCTCGTTGTTAGGTGGCCAGGGATGACCAGGTATGGCAGGGGTTTATGTATAGGGAGCCACTGAAGCCCGAGCCTGTGATAGAGCTAGAGCTGTGAAGACTGCAGAGCTGGGATCGGAGACAGGAAGGCTCGGGAGTAAGGAGGGAAATTATTATAAATTACTAGATACTATTTTCAAGTGTTTATTTGAAAATATTATTTTCATCTCAGGTAAGTCAGAAGTTAGCCCAGCGTGTCCTAGAATAGTTTCTTCTTTGCGTGCTTTTTCTAATAGCACACATAGTGCACAAATCCTTCACTTAAAACTGATCATGCCTTGCAGGTGAGCTGGGAGATAATGGGGCCCAATTCTCACGAAGCCTTACCGCCACAGAATGGGGACATTGAGGATCCTGTGAGTGGCACAGTCTCTTTCAGGGAGGGAGATGGCAGTGTGAGAACCATCGTTGTCACCGTTTGTCCTCACGAGGAGACTGAAGCTGAAGAAACATTCATAGTGCAGCTTACGCCTTTGAAAAATGCTAAGTTAGATCCCAGAGCGAAAGCTGTCGCGATAACAGTAAGTCTGAGTGTCTGCCACAAACATTTGGATCTAATGGTTTTACCATAAGCTGTTCCTATGGCTTGAGACACGCCAATGCTGAACAGAAATGCAAGAACCCTTGGAAGGGCTGGCTGGGGACGTGGCTTAGCTGGTGTGCTGCGTGCCTAGCATGCGTGAAACCCAGGCTTTGAGCCTAGCTTTCCAAACCCCAGCTGTGGTGGATTACACCTATAATAGATTCCCAGGACTGAGGAGGGGGAGGCAGGAGGATCAGAAATTCAGGGTTACCCTCTGCTACATAGTGAGTTTGGAGCCAGCCTGGTATACAACTGACCCTGTCTCAAAATAAACAATAGCATAAAGTTTTAATAATTTTCATGAGTCAAATATTCTCATTTTTATATTAGTTAATTACACAATAGCTTCATTATTGATAATTTTTGTTGAGATTTTAATAGAATGCTAAATTGCTTATTTTATAATTTTAGAGAAAATTTGGTGTGGGAGAATATTTGACATATCTAGAGATGCGTTATTTATTGTGTCGTGGTAAATAGAGTATCTTGTCATCAAACTTGTAAAAAAAATTCTTAATGTTTAATGAGTCGGACTAGAGGTTCCTGCTCACTTGGCACAGTGATGTGGTGTTGGCTCTGGCCTGACTCTGACATCTTCCATATGAGTTATACAGTTCAGCGGGGGGAGCTCTGGGGACAATAATGGCTGGCTTTGAAAAACAGTAAAGAGAAATGATAGATTTGTTTCTGAAAACCCTGTTTGGTGTCTGAATCTGTTAGTGGTTTCCTGAGAAAGAGAACCAAAGGGAAACACACACATGCCTGCACACACGTGCTCATTGCAAACATGCATACATGCATGCACATACACACAGGCACACATGCGCATGTATACCATGTCTGGTGAGACAGAGAGGAAGCAGACAGGGAAGGGAGAGAAGAAGGGAGGGGAGGGAAAGAGGAGAGGGAGGGAGGAATGTATGATTTTGGTCAGTAGGTGGGAAACATGGAAGAGATGCAGTGGCTTTGGTATTTATTCCACGTAACAGGGACAGGAAACTCAAGCATGGCTTCTAGGTTCCAATCTCCGTCTTTATCATTCCATCTTTCAGTTAATTGAATGAGAACTACCCACATTATTGAGGGTAATACGTTTTATTTAGAAACAAGTGATTTGAAAGTTAATTGTATCCACAAGACCTTCTCAGCAATATCTAGAACGGTGTTTTAGACAAGTTAACATTATATCCTTGCCCATTTGGTGCATAAAATGAAACAGCATGGGGGCTGGGGAGTATTACTCAGTGGTAAAACACTTGCTGAGCATGCGCAATGTCCGGGCTTGATCCTCAGCATCGAAAGGGAACACTTGCTGAGCATGCGCAATGCCTGGGCTTGATTCTCAGCATCAAAAGTAACAAGGACCGCCACGGGGCCTTTTGTCTGCTCTATGTCATGGAAGGCATCTGAATGACACCACCTGGCTAAATGTTGGAAGCATATGGTGGCTAAAACGCCGTCCTGAAACAGTTACCCTTTGGACTTCCTTGAGATACCCTTTCTGAAACAGTTACCCTTTGGACTTCCTTGAGATACCCTTTCTGA
>NC_022021.1:17911971-17912822 GCF_000317375.1 Microtus ochrogaster
CTGAAACAGTTACCCTTTGGACTTCCTTGAGATACCCTTTCTGAAACAGTTACCCTTTGGACTTCCTTGAGATACCCTTTCTGATTGCTTCTGTCTTTGGAGAGCAGGAACGGATTGGATCTAGACAATAGTCAGTACAGTGAAGAAGATTTTTTTTTTCACCTCAAATGGATTGGTAGATTTTATTCAAATAGTACATGTAGAATTCCTTCTGGTTATCCCAGGGTTAATCTGTTAGATTCTGTCATTATCCTATATTCTATTGACGTCCTGTTAATGTTTGGTAGGTACAAAAATTTGGCGATCCCAGTGGAGTCATTCATTTCGCTCCTGAGTCTTTATCTAAGAAAATGTATTCAGAGCCACAGCCGTCAGATGGACCCACATCCATTTCCTTCCTTGTCACAAGAGCCAAAGGTGTCTCTGGAGAGATCATGGTATTACTTTTTATTTGATTTTCCTGAGTGAGTTTCAGCTTGCCTCGCATATGTGGTTAGGGGAACAGAGAAACTTTATGTTCTAGTTAATTAAAGACTTTGCTGACTTGAAATTACTAGGGTTTTCAGAGGAACTAAGAGGTTTAAGTGCCTTTGCAGTCTGCAGTGAGAACCAGCCCCGAATGTGCTCTCTAAATTAAATTTGGTACAGTGAGCAGAGCCATCAGCTTCATTATTATGAAGGGCTGAGGAGTTTTGTATTTTCTCACTTACTCTAACAAGAGTAAGTCCCTTTCTTAAGTCCCACAGTGATTTTGTAAATTGCTTGTCATCTTTGTCAATGAGAAATAGCTCAGAGAATATTTCTATGTAAGCAAACATTTTCTAAAGAACTGCATTCCATGTTTGTTGATG
>NC_022021.1:17914331-17919872 GCF_000317375.1 Microtus ochrogaster
GCAGTTTGTGAAATTCCCGTAAACAGATCATCTTTCCTCTGCGCTGAAGATGAGCTACGTTTGTTCATTTGTTTTTGTTTAAAAGTTGTGATCTGGTCACAGCACTTGTGAAGTAATGATTAATTATTATTATTTTAAAAATATTTATTTAAAAAGCAACAACAATAATGAGTTATATACTTACTTCGAAAACTTTTAGAAACTTTACTGTTAAACTTGCAATCCAAATAAAAACATCCCATGCCAAAACTAACCTGACCCAAAGTCTGTATAACTACAGTTAAAGTGGGCGTTCAGAATGGGAGCCGTGGAGCATCACGCTCAATGTTATAGTTTCAATATCAACTATATTTTGTGTGCTTACCCAGCACCAAAACAAACAAGAATTAGAACTGGGAGAACAATTCCCTTTTTGCCTTCTTTCATAATTAGCAGCCACGACCTGTACTCAGTCCTTCCTCACCCCAATAATTAGCATTTCTTGTTTTTCCTTCATGTTGTACTATAGCCACGTGTACATTGTTTACATATATGCATGTATTATTGGCTAGGTTCCATGTATGAGAGAAAGCATGTGTTTTTTCTTCCTGAGCTTGTGTATATAAAGATTTGCTTGATATTATATATTCTAAGTTCACCAATTCTCATGCAGAAGTTCAAATTTTTTCTCTAAAGCTTAATAGTATATATATATATATATATATATATATATATATATATATATGTATATATATACCAGAATTTCATTTTCCATTCATCTGTTAATGGTCCAATTCCTTGTAGCGAATGAAGCAGTAATAAACACGGATGTAGAAGAATCTCTCCAGTATGGTATGCAGGTCTCCAGGTGTATGTCCAAGAATGATTTAGGATACATCATATACTGATTTTTGGCTTTGAAATATTGTGCATCGTTCACAAAATGATGTCTGTGTGGAACTGGCACTTAGAGTTTACTTGATTCTCTTTATCTTTTCAAATCGTGGTCCTTTTTTAGAAGATTATATAATAATAATCTTAATAATAAGATTAACAAACACTCTGTCCTTCAGATTCTCTTTGAAAGGACCTAATGTACTTTCCGAATTAGTATATAGTTCCCAGTTTGTCTAAATGTAACAACATGTAATTTGCATGTCTTTTTTGCACGACACAGAGGAAATGTACCTGGGAGGTTTCCTGCTCCACACGCTGAGTTGTGTAACCTCTGATTGTCCTGTTTTCATCCCAGGTGCACTGGGAGCTGAGCAGCGAGTTCGATGTCACTGGAGACTTTCTTTCTACCAGTGGCTTTTTCCCCATCGCTGATGGAGAGAGTGAAGCAAGCTTTGATGTCCTACTGCTGCCAGACGATATCCCTGAGATACAGGAAGAATATGCCGTGCAGCTGGTTTCTGTGGAGGGCGGTGCAGAACTGGACCTGGAAAAGTGCACCACGTGGTTCTCCGTGTCTGCCAATGATGACCCACATGGCGTGTTTGCCTTGTATTCAGATCGTCAGTCAATACTGGTTGGGCAGAACCTCAGCAGGTCCCTCCAGATTAACATTACCCGCCTTGCCGGGATGTTTGGTGATGTGGCCGTTAGATTTCAAATACTGTCTGATAATGAAGAAGACCCTGTGGCTACTGAAGATGAAGAGAGACAGTTGGTGATCAAAGATGGCACCCCATACAAAGTAGACTTGGTGCCCTTAAAGAATCAGGTATGTAGCATTATTTCAAATTCCTGAAAATTCTAGCAGTACTCCATTGGGAGAGCCCTTTGTAACCCCTAATCATTTGAAAGGCTTATTTTAATATTTAAAGGTAGTCGTAAAACTGCCTTAGAAAATGCATAGTAATTATTGCATAATGCATTTCAGAGTCTGAATGGAGAACCAGATTTCCATTCAGAATCAGCAGCTAGATTTCCATCCAGATTTGGAAGGTGTTTGTTTAGTAAGTACGAAGTGCAATGGTCAGGGTACTGGGAACTGAAGCATGTTCCCCGGGGTTTGGAAAACTACAAAGACACAGCCTGATGGCATTGCTTCTGTAACTAGAGATTTGTAGCAGTGAAACTGACCGTGGCTGTCTAGGTGGTATTGAGGAGGGAGTCTAACAGACTTCTCTGTAACAGGGTGCACGTATTGGGATGGGTAAGATGGCTCAGGGAATAAGGCATTGTCATTAAGATGTCCTAAATTTAATCCCCGTGTCACACATGGTGGAAGAGGAGAATCAGCCTTCACATAGGAGCAGAGATGTGCATGTGTTTTCCATCCCCATGGAAGTAAAGAAACAACAGAGTCCTGGAGGGCAGAGGCAGGAAGATCTCAGCTGGTTTGAGGCCAGTGAGATCTACATGGTGAGTCCCAGACGAGCCAGGGACATACAGAAAGGCCATGGCTCAAAATAAAGTAACAGTTTGAAAAACATAAGATGCCCTCACACAGATACACGTGCCACATATGTGTACACACACACACACACACACACACACACACACACACACACACACACCATGCCCTGATCGAAGTCTGCTAGAAGATCCTGACAGTCTTCCCTGTCTAAACGCATAGGAAGTGATTGAGCAGCTCTATAAATCATCGCAAGGACAGTATGCATGTCATTCTGTTAGATGAGAGACACTACCTGCCACTTGATGGTGTTTGTAGTTTATGGTTGAGAATCTGCTCAGAAAATACCTAGATTAGAGCCTTGAGAAAAATTGGAAGCTTGCAACATGAAACTAGAAGGGAATCTCAAGCTCATGGGGCATGTAGTGTATTGTCTCAGTGGAAAAAGGGGGAAGAGTGAATTCTGAAGCCTGTGGGGAGCACCCAGCACAGTTCGGTGACGTACCGAGCACTGGAGTGATATCAGTCATACTGGTCTGCTCTGTCAGCAAAGGGAGGACTAGAAGAGAGAGGCCAGACTTGCTGCTTGCTTAAAGATTCTTTCCTGCAGAAGCAGTTGGAAGGTGGACGGACATGTCCAACATTCGGGAGACTGGCGAAGAACTGAAGACTCATAGACAGCATGACATGTCTTCCATTGCCAATCTATGCCATGGGTCTGCCTAGAACTGTTGTAAATAGGGAAGCTTTAATTGAGGATAGTGCTACACTTTGTATATGCACATCTGATCAAAGCTCCCAGAATCTGAAAGGGGGGAGAAAGAAATCATGAGACACTCAAGGGGAAGTGTAGTAGTTTTCCATTCATGTCGTCCACGTTTCATACAAACTTATGACCCATGACAGTTAGGCTCCTTTACGTGACAAACCGCATGCCTATTACAAGAATTTGTACTTAGCATGTGTCTTAGTTAGGGTTTCTATTGCTGTGAAGAGACACCGTTACCACAGCAACTGTTAGAAAAAGAAAGATTAATTGAGGCTAGCTTAGAATTCTAGAAGTTTAGTCCATTGTCATGGCAGGATGCGTGGTGCCATGCAGGCAGACATGCTGCTGTACAGGAGACTGAGAGTTCTCCATCCAGATCAGCAGGCACCAAGAAGAGCAAGGGAGACAGCTAAGCCTGGCTGCTGAGTATCTGAGACCTCAAAGCCCACTTTACATACCTACTCCTGCAAAGCTACACCTCTTAGTGTAGTGCCCCTGCCTATGGGCCTGCGGAACCATTTCTTTCAAACCACCACTGTGTGACCTTTGAACCTTTTCTAGGTCTTTTGTTGGTGCTTAATGAATGGGGACACTGAGAGTTTTGGTGAGGCATGGGTTTCACGGTTGCTCCTGCATTCTTGGAGATTTGTGGGAAACTGAGTCAAGTATGACTCTCATTTGTCAGTCTCGAAATCTATATCCTGTGCCTAAACACATCAGCACTAGCAGACATAATGAAAATGTGGGAAATGAGACAGACATTAAATTGATGGGCGATGGGTACTTACAGGAGCAGAAATGATTCAAAGACAGCTTGTCGCAAAAGCCCACCCTAGCACAGGTGACCAGTTCAAAAAAGCTGGGACCCTGGAGCACACTGCACGGTCTTCTAGGCAGCTCATCAGGCTGGAGAGTGTCCTTTCTAAGTGGCTCTGTTGGTCTAAACCTCTTCCAAGAAGCTCAGCTGACTGTGCTTCTTCCAAACAGCTGGTCTAGTCTCAATTTTCTCTGCAGCTTGGTTTATCTGCTCTTGGGAAGAAGGGGCCTAATGGAATTGGCCAGTTTTTAGGACTTCCTAGAGCTATTTTGCTGTTTACCTTTCTTCTTAAGGAGCTTCCCTGCAGGAGGGAATGCTTCAGTCTCAGAGGAGAGTGTTAAATAGCACATCTCTATTGGATTCTCTCCCTGCAAGGCTCATAGATCATCAAGGAAGATGTTTGGGATGAGTGTAGAGCCAGAGGTAGCAGAGAATTGCTATAAAACTGTTTTCTTGATATGACAGAGCCATTGCCCACACAGACTCATAGCAACTGTGATTATACACCCAAATCCTACACAAGAGCCAGCTAGTGAAAATCCCATGTAGACAGGGGAAAGGCTTCTAAAGGCCACAACTAGCGGAGGAGCTCCTGACAGCTGGTTACTGGAAGAGGAAGGTTAAGCTTTCCTGAGTTATGACCAGAGGTAGACGGTTGACACTCCACAGAGTGGTACTGTGCCATGCAATACTGGCAGCACTCAGGGGTTGATCCTCCTGGTAAGGGCTTGGGGTAAAGCTTTACTTGCATGTGAACCCCAAATAGGACTTTTCCCAGTGGTCATCTTCCTCCATATCACCCACAATGCGTATAATACATTTTTCTTTAAAATTGGAGGTTTTAGTTAGAAGAGTTTTCGTGAACCTCTCTGCTCTGCATTGCTGGATGAAAGCAAGGGCTTTGGACGAATAGGCTCGAATGTTTAACCATTTATGTAGTGGCTTTTAATCTTTAAGATCATCTATGAACAAGGGAAGATTCTATCAGATTCTGAAAGCTAAAAGCATCCTTAATGTTGGTCTAATGCCAGTATTGGATTGTAGGATGTTACGACAGTTGTGATCCTTTATGGGCACAGACTGGCACTGAGTCTCACTGTCACACCGAAGGGATTAGTCTGGTGCTCGAAGAGTGTAGGTCACAATGCTGAAGCAGTTACACCTTTCTACTTGGACCAACTACTAAGCACTAAGACTACACCAGTTATTGTAAGAAGCTCAGTATGACACAGAGGAATGGGATTTTAGTCCTACTGTTATGTGCTTTCTGCCTGTGCAAAAGAAGTCCCACAGGCCTGCTTTTCTTTCTTTCTTTCTTTCTTTCTTTCTTTCTTTCTTTCTTTCTTTCTTTCTTTCTTTCTTTCTCTCTCTCTCTCTCTCTCTCTCTCTCCCTCCCTCCCTCCCTCCCTCTCTCTTTCCCTCCCTCCCTCCTTCCCTCCCTCTTTCCTTTCTTCCTTTCTTTTTCAACTGACACAAGATGGAGTCAGTTGGGAAGAGGGACTTTCAGTTGGGAAATGTCCCTCCATAAGATTAGCCTGTAGGCTCCTGGCACTAGGGGATATGGAACTTGAACTAGCCATCTCCTGCAACCAGACAAGACTTTCGGAGGAGGGA
>NC_022021.1:17919972-17928004 GCF_000317375.1 Microtus ochrogaster
GGCTTTTAATCTTTAAGATCATCTATGAACAAGGGAAGATTCTATCAGATTCTGAAAGCTAAAAGCATCCTTAATGTTGGTCTAATGCCAGTATTTATTTGTTTATTTATTTATTTATTTATTTATTTATTTCTCTCTCCCTCCCTCCCCCCCTCTCTCTTTCCCTCCCTCTTTCCTTTCTTCCTTTCTTTTTCAACTGACACAAGATGGAGTCAGTTGGGAAGAGGGACTTTCAGTTGGGAAATGTTCCTCCATAAGATTAGCCTGTAGGCTCCTGGCACTAGGGGATATGGAACTTGAACTAGCCATCTCCTGCAAGCAGACAAGACTTTCGGAGGAGGGACTGGAATGGACCCCAATCCAAGTACATAACCTCTGACCTACAATTAGCCATGCCTAGAAGATATGCTGGCACAGTAATTATGGGAATGGCCAACCAATGACTGGTCGAGCTTGAGACCCATACTATAAGGGGGGGGGGCACCCCTGACACTGGCTGAATGCCAGGATGAGAGGGTAAAACAAAACATAACTACTAAAAAAGAAAAAAAGAAGCCAGTGAAATGATTTTTAATGATATTCTGCTACGCTCATAAGTTGGTGCCTAGCCCAACTGTCATCAGAGAGGCTTTATCCAGCAGCTGATGGAGGCAGATGCAGAGACCCATAGCCAAACATTAGGAGGATCATGCAAAGAGGTGGAGGAAAGATTGTAGGAGCCACAGGGTTCAAGGACATCACAAAGCCACAGAATCAACTAACCTGGGCTCATAGGGGTCCACAGAGTCTGAACCAACAACCATGGAGTCTGCATGAGACTGACCTACGGCCTCCCTCTGCACATATGTTTAGTGTAGCTTGGTCTTCTTGTGGGAGCAGGGGCTGTCTCTGAGTCTGTTAGCTGTTTTGGGAACCTTTCTTCCTACTAGGTTGCCTTGTCCAGGCTTAATAGGAGAGGGGGTATCTAGACTTACTGCAACTTGTCATGCCATGGCTGACACACGTGGGAGGCAGTACTTCTCTGAAGAAAAAGGAGGAAGAATGGATGGGGAGAAGAAGTGGAGAGGTTGGGAGAGGATTGGTAGGAGAGGAGGGAGGAGGGTAAACTGTGATTGGGCTTGGAAAAATAATTGATTGCATAATAAAAATAACTAGACCATAGGCATCATAAATGCTGTTTGGCATTTTCTGGATTAATGATTCCAATAGAAAAGCCCAACTCAGTGTGGGCAGTTCCATCCCTCAACTGCTGCATAAGAGATCAGGTTGAACAAGCCACAAGGAGCAAGCCAGTAAGCGGTGGTCCTCCATGGCCTCTGCTTCAGTTCCTGCCTCTAGGTCCCTGCCTAGAGTTCCTGCACTGATGGATGTGACCTGGGTGTTGGGAGCTGAAATAAGCCTGTCCTCCTCCCCATGTCGCTTTTGGTCAGGGTGTTTATCACAGGGATACAAACCTTAGCTAAGACTTCCAGTAACAGTTAATCACAAACGCGTGGTATGGAAAGTCAGCTGCACAGATAGGATAGGATCTTCAATTGTTTGTCTGAAAACTTATTTATTTACTTATTATGTTTATGAGTGCTTTACCTGTAGGTCTGTCTGGGTTCCTGACGCCCAAAAGCCAGAAGAGGGCATCAGATCCCCAGGAACTGGACTTATAGATAGTTGTGAGCTGCCATGTGGGTGCTGGGAATTAAACGTGGGTCCTTTAGATAGGAAGCAAGTGCTCTTAACCTCTGAGCCATCTCTATAGCATGCTCTTAAGTGGTTTTTAATTGTGTGCAACGTTTATCAAACATGATATATATGTCTCTGTGTATGTATATCTATATGTACATATAAATATATTCTAACATATATGACCCAAACATGATTCATGTTCAACTATAATGTCAGTTGCCCCAGGTCTTGTGTGTATTGAACAGGCCTAGGCAGGAAAGGTCACATAAATGACTTGGTACTTTACAATACCACCTGATCCTTTATTCGTCATGAAATTGGAATAAAGCCTCATTAGCTGCCCAGCCATTGGTTGATGTAGATGGGAACGGGACCTCTGGGAAAGGTGAATGTCTTTGTTGGGACTTACAATGTTGTGGTTTGCTTGCTTAGCATTGACCCAAAAGTTTTGTTTAGAGAATGTCATCTTGAGAGAATGAAATCTGTACTTTCTTATGTTGCACGTTTTGAAGCCATGCTGTTTTGTGGGTCTAAGGGCAGGATTATGTTGAAGTTCACGGTGGGAAAAGGCTGTGATGCTCCACAGGCAAGATGCAATGTTTTTAGGAATGTTCCTGGTTTGGTACTGAGTTGGGCTGAGCCGTCATCATAGCTGTGTTTGGATGAGAAGATACACCACAGGTTCCAGACAGCCCTAGTCTGACAACAGCTTTTGAGCCCAGGATGGCCTGTGAGCCCAGGATGGCCCAGCTTGCTAGATGCTAAACTTTGACATGCATCATCTAGCACCAGTGCTTATGATTTTTATTTGCACAAAGTATTGAAATGACAAGGGTGTCCATGTCACTGTCCATTCCGGGTGGCTATCTTTAGAATCATTTGTTACTGCTTAAGGGAGAGGGAGGAAGTGGGTCTCCCTGGGCTGGCTGCCTTCACTTCACCATGTGCTTCCTGTCCCATTCTTCGCACATGTTGTAAGTTTGTGTGTTTATTCTCTACCACCACAGCTGCACACCACCCTCTAAAAATACCTGGAAGGCCTGCACCCACGGAACTGCCTTCTACTCACGGAACTTAGGCCGTGTGCTGTGACCCAGGCCACATGCCTCTACTTCACTCTGAAGATTGTCTAACCTTTGTTTCCAGGTCTTTCTACCCCTGGGCTCTAATTTCACTGTGCAGCTGGTGTCTGTGGTGCTTCTGAGTGAACCTCTCTATGGATTGCCAACAATTCTCCAGGAAGCAAAATCTGCCATCCTTCCCGTTCCCGAGGAAGCTGCCAATTCTCAGGTAATTGGCTCTGGGTGTAGTTCTCTCAGCCAACCACAAGAGGGCAGCACGAACAGGAAGACTAAGGTCTTCAAGAATTAATTATTTTTTATATGCTTTTTTGTTCTTTTTCTTTGTGAGCTGAATGCAGTGAAGTTTGGTCATGTTCGCTCTCTTCTCCTTCCCCATAATGCCGCAAGCTGTATGCCTCACCTCCCCACTCACTCACTTTCCTGTCCCCCTTTTTAAAATTTACCAAACTCAGTTTGTGCTGTGCATGTGTTTGGGGTGGGCCTGTCCATGGAAGTATGGTTGAGCAACCAGGAGAAGACTATGAAAGGGATTTTGGGGGTTTGTTTGCTTTTGTTTTTAGGATTTTAAAGTTCTAAACTTTCTCAAGTTTAAAATATACCTGTGAATATCAAAAGATCCATTATATAAAAACAATTTGTCAATTTTCAATATTAGAATGTTTATGTGCCTTTTCAGCAGTGTGAAAGATTTTTTTCTTTTACAGATGGTCTAGAATATAAGGTCCTTTTAAAAGGACCAGTCACCTAAAGCCAAAATTTCTAAGTGTTGATGTTAAATCTTTAATATTGAGGCATTTCATGCTAATAATTAAAAATCAGAATGAAGCAGTGTAGAAGCTTTGATCTGCTGACAGTGTTCACTGTAATATCTGGTCTTTGCCTGACAGAAAGTCTGTGCTGATGCACGCCAGTGGGGGGGAGTGTTCTAACCCGAGTCTGCGAACTTCAAAGGCCTGCCAGAAACAAAACAAAAACCTTCCCTTTAGGTTCTTTCCAAAAAAAAAGGTGCTGCTGTGGCGTGAGTTTTCCCAAGCTGCTCCGAGAGGTAGCCCTGCCCCTGCCCAGCGACGATGGCAAGCCTGGCCTTGCAGGGGTGTGGCATGGGTCAGAGGACTGCATGGGGCATGGATGTGGATGATCTGAGGTCATTGGTGGATGTCCTTCAGCTGCTGCCTCCTGCACATCTCCACAGGGAATGAATTTATTCTGCCCCTAATCGAGTCCACGAACATTACAAACAACCAAAACAGACCATACATGGTGGCAAACACCTGTAATCCCAGGAGGCAGAGTCAGCTGATCGCTGTGTGACCAGCTAAGTCTACACAGTGTGTTCCAGGTCCAGGGCCACAGTAACCAGAGCCCTGGTTCCAGATAGAAAAGAGGCCTTTTAAAGTTCCATTGCTCTCTGGCTTCCAAAGTGTTGCTACGGATCTCCAGAAGTGTCCCTCAGGACATCCACGCTTGCAGATGTGCCCCATCAGAATTTTAAAAGGGAAGATATGTCTTCATCTACAATGTTGGTTTAGTGATAACTAGATTTCCCTGGTAATGAATGAGGGCAGGAGATGTAACTTGAGCTATTCGTTTAGAGAGTACAATACTGGAAATCAGGCTGATGTCCTATAAACCACAGATTAGAATGAACTTCAGCTCTAAATCATATACCCAGGAAGAGTTCCCCTCAACACGGATTCTTCCTTGATGATTGTGTGGAACAAATAGACAGACAGCAAGTGTACTGTATGTCTCACAGAAATATCAACATCACATGTGCCTCACAAAATAAACCAGAAACCTTAATATGCAGTCTTACTTTGAGGAAGAAGGACGGGCATGTTAAAACTGTGAGAGGCGATCTCAGTTCTAGAGAGACTGGAAGATTCCAGTGAACAAGCCACACTAAAATGTTCTCTAAGAACTGGCCGTGTGGGTCATGTCTGTTATCCTAGCTCTCTGGAAACTGAGGCAGGGAGATTGGGAGTTCAGTGTGACCCTCCACAATCTAGTGAGTTAGCCTCTTCAAAGGATGAATAAACGAGAGACACATAGCCACCACAAACTTTTTAAGCAATGTAATTTGCACTCTTTTGCTTTGATTTCATTTAATTATTATTACATTCATTTTTTGGATATTTTATAATTCAAACCATTACATATTTAAAAAGAAAGCTAGAAAGTATAATCTGAAGGATGGGCAGAATGAAATTTCAAATCAGATTTCCTTAAGTACTTCTTTTCTGAATATATTATCATATGTGGAAATAAATTGTATTATCCAAAGCGGAGTTACTATTTCACCCATGTTTCAGAGCCCAGGAGCATTTAGACAGGAGTTGAGTCCTCAAACTATCTTTCTTTAGGTTGGATTTGAATCCAGTGCTTTCCAACTCTTGGACATCACAGCCGGCACAAGCCAAGTCACGGTTTCTAGGAGGGGCACATACGGCAGGCTGTCTGTGGCCTGGACCGTAGGATACGCCCCTGGGTCAGACATCCCTGAGCCTGTTGTCATCGGCAACATGACGCCAACACTGGGTGAGTTGTGGCTCTTCTACCCCAGCTGCAGGGTGCTGTAAAAGTGATGGCTGTCCAGGGTCGTTCCTCCTCTGGACACAGCTGTGAGTCCTAATTCAGTGCGCCCAGGTGAGGTAGTGCTCCGTTGCATATCTATGGTGATATCTACTCCTTGGCGAGGAGGGGAGGAACTTTCCAATCAAATTGAAATGCTCTAATGCCAGGTCCAGTTGAGGAAGAGCGAGCACACGGCTCTGTCAAAGCTTTAGGAATTTGTTAAAAGTCACTTTCAGTATCTTGTTTGTCTGACACAGCGATAAAGAGACACAGCTTGCACCTATCACGTGTTCTCCAGCATTTATGACAAATGGGCAGGCGTCACTCCATGTACTTGAGTTTAAGTTGATGCCAGTAGCCCATTGAGAGCAGTAAGGTGTGGATGTTGGATGGTGTGACCTCAGCTGTGGTACTCAGAGCAGACTGCGGTTTCCCCTGATGGTAGTTGCGACCAACTCCCCATCTCTGTCTTAGAACTTTCCACCTCCCCCATTTACAGTGTTTCTTGCTCACCAGGCTAATGTTACTGTGACTCACAAATCTCAAGACTGATAAAAGAGCTGAGATCCATATTCCCTCAGTTGCAATGATGGTGTGTTCTGAGGCTTCATTAGGTGAGAAACTGAATGACAAGTGAAGCCCTTTAGAGGATGAGAACAGAATCGCGATACCAAATGACTGCAGTGTTCTATCAGCTGCCGTGGCGGTGGAAGTATTGGTCACTGTAGAATGAATTCGTCTACGACTTCATTGGAGATACCATGGCGCTAGAGTTGCCTTAGGCAGAGCATTTCACATCCATCACCTATGACCCCAGATAGAATGTATCAGCTACTGATGCTTCCTATTTTCTTTTTGGCTCATCCCATAAATTAAAGAGAGTTTATTATCTTTCTTACCTGCATCCCAGCCACTCTTTTCCACATTACTTATTGTTACTCTTCTGTCCTTTCTATCATTTGCATTGCTTGTCCGCCCATGTATAATGAGGCACTTATAGTCTGTGCATTGCTGTGTCCGCCCATGGATAATGAGGCACTTATAGTCTGTGCATTGCTGTGTCCGCCCAGGGATAATGAGGCACTTGCAGTCTATATGTAGGAATCTTCTTTATGTGCCTGTTGTGTGTGACTTTGTTTGAATGTAAATTTTTAAAATGTTTTAGTGAATTTTTAATAATTTGGTTAAACAAAAAAGGAAATCACAAATAGTGGGTATATATTTTTAAATCAATTAGATTACTCTTTTGAGATTTTATAATAACATTTGAGTATTAATGAATAATAAATATAATTCCTAAATCGATTGGCTGTTCTTAAGAGTTGTAATCTGTCTTACTCATGATATTTTCTTATAAAGTAATCTAAAGTAAAATACACATATTGTAATGTTTTACCCAAATTCTTGTTATGGCAATGTCTAGATTTAAACCAAATCTTAACATCAAACTTACAGGAAAACTTGCCTAACACAATTCTAGCCATTCTCTTTACAGTGCTTGATTTGGTAATTGGAGAGAAAGAGGGAGGAGAAGGAAAAAGAAAGAAAGAAAAGGGGAAGGAGGAGGGGAGAGGGAAGGATAGAGGGGAGGAGGGAGGGGAAGGGAAAAAAAAGGAAGCAGAGACTGAGAAACAAGGCTATGCAGCCTCAGGAAATATCTATAAATGTACTTATCTCTCATTCCATTTATTAAACATTTTATCTTTTTGGAACCAAATCAAATGTTGGAAAAGAAGTCATTTTAGAATGTGTTTTAGTGTCAAATTTCAGTTTTAGAAGCTCAAGTGGCCCAGAGAGGTGGCTCAGTGGTTAAGAGTACTGGCTGCTTTTCCAGAGGACCTAGGTTCCATTCCTGACACCCACTGGACTGCTCAGAACTGCCTGTGACTCATAGATCCCCTGGGATCTATGTCTTCTTCTGGCCTCCACAGCACCGCACACACACAGTACACAGACATGCATGCTGGCAGAATACCCATGCATATAGAATAGAATTTAAAAGACAGAGGTGAGCAGTGGTAAGACCTTTCTCCATCGTTCTTCTTCCAGGGAGTCTTTCCTTTCTGCATGGAGAACGGAGGAAGGGAATGGTGCTGTGGGCGTTTCCCAGCCCTGGCCGGCCAGAGGCCTTTGTCCTTCACCTGTCAGGCCTGAGGAGCAACACTGTGGGTGGAGCGCAGCTTCGGTACGGCCAGGGTAATTTCACCATCTGAAGAAATTATGTTGCAGTGTTTCCGTCAGACCTGAACAAGAGACCATGAGGTGCTCTGCCTTGATGCAGAGGCAGATGAATTTTGGTGTGGAGCAATGCATGGCTTGCAGCCAGACATGGAGGAGAGCACTTTCCCTAGCGACCCACCTTCTCTGCCTTGCAGCGAGCTCACCTTGACCTCCAGCCTCAGAACTGATGCTGGGACTCCCAGATTCTCTAATGATGCAGCTTCCTGTTTCGAAAAGCAGCTGTCCTCTGTGGAAGAGCTGCAAACTCGTATTTCCCCACGCCATTAAAAATATTCATAAAGGATCACAGTTAGTTAACTTGCTGAAATCAGTGGCTCATTACTGTTTAATTCTATTTAGCGGTGCTATTTATCTGTAATGACTGTTTACATAGAACCCAGTATACTTTCAGAAAACTGTGTTCTACCTAAACACAGTTGACTTTGCTCTTTTTTGGCATGGCCTTTGCCAGAATT
>NC_022021.1:17928541-17939591 GCF_000317375.1 Microtus ochrogaster
ATGGTTCGATTATACATATCCCATTTAAGATAGTATTAGTCCAAAGAAAATACTTCAGGTAACAAATTTAAAGATCTTTAGCACCAATATAAATGACAAATAGATTTCTAGTGCTTACCCTAAAACCAGGGATGTCTGTAAGCCGCCCTGCTCTGCTACCTCTGCTATCCACTGCATGCTCAGCATTTTGTGTCCCATTTTATAAATGAAGAAAGGAACCGAGAGGTAGTATTCTAGTTAGTTTTTTATTGATATCATAGAATGCACGCCCAAAAGAAATGTGGAGGAAGAGGTTTATGTCACATGATCTCAGGTCACATGCCGTCACTGAGGGAAGTCAGGGAAGGGCTGTGAAGTGAGAACCATGGATGAATGCTGATTACTGGCTTGCTCTTTATGCTTATTCAGCACACTTGTACAGCCCCAGGCCACAGGGAAGGGGTAGCACTGCTCCTAGTGGTCTGGGGCCTCCCCAATTCATCATCAATCAGGAAGATGCCCCAAGACCTGACCACAGGCCTGCTGATGGAGGCATTTTCTCACTTGAGGTTCCTTTTCACTAAGAACTCTAGCTTCCATCAAGTCGACAAAACACTGACTAGGACAAGATAGATTATGTAATGAGCCTTATATCTTACATACCAAATTAGTATGTGACTCAGGTTCTCGGAGCACTGTCTGACCTCCTCACTGTAGTTTATGAGCTTCTCAGTGGAGACGGAAGGACATGAGGTATGCAACTTAAAAATCACCCAAATGCATGCAATTGATAATTTGACCTATCAATATATAAATATAAGCATATTTTCATAAATGCTACCCAAAGAAAATATGTTTGTGGTCAGGAGCAGGCTAGTATTCTACGAAATATAACTTCTGGTATAATTATCACCAATAAAAATGCATAGAAAAGAGTTAAGGATAAATTGTTCAACCAATGGTATTTCTTTCTTCCAACTCGCATCCAAGTTTTTGTTATATTTTTGTGAGAGAATAGTTTCCTTATCAAGAGCTGGAAGACACAAGAATTTTGCTCACAGTATAGGAAAATAGCTCTGCTTGGTAGCTGTGAGAGAAAGCCAGCTTTCATGGCATCCTAGAGGTTTGTGTCCCTTTGTCCTGGCCACAGAACCCCTTCCTTTACCCTCAGAGCACTGCTCCTGTGTGACAGGGCATCGGCGCTCAGACGTGCACCTCCCTAATCTGTTAGGTCCTGTCCCCGCCGCTGCAGCCTCCGCTCGTGCCTCCCTGGTGCTTTTCCTTACCAGTGTGGAGTATGGCCTCTGGATTCGAAGGTGCACAGGTTCTCTAGAGTGTTTAGAGGGGTGGGCAGCATGCCAAGCGCTGAAGAACTCTGTAGTGGCCTTTCCGCATCATACCAGCTCTCATGATTCATTTTTTCCAGATCAGGCTTTGCTACTGCCGAAATCGAACCCATGGGAGTCTTCCAGTTTTCCCCTAGTTCAAGAAATCTCACAGTGTCGGAGGATGCACAGAGGATCCGAATACATGTGCAAAGACTGTTTGGGTTTCACAGTGATCTGATCACGGTCTCCTACTCGACAACTGCAGGCAGTGCCAAGCCGCTGGAAGACTTTGAGCCCGTTCAGAATGGCCGACTTTCTTTTCAGAGGTTCCAAGCTGAGGCTGATTTTGAAATAACCATTACTGATGATCAGCTTCCCGAGATAGAAGAAACTTTTTACATTAATCTTACTTCAGTAGAAAATAGGGGACCTAGAAAGGGTGATGCAAATTGGAGACCTCGTCTAAATCTAGATCACAGTGTGGCAGTGGTCACCATACTGGACAATGATGACCTAGCTGGAGTGGGTGTTTCTGTCCCGACGACAGCCGTGATGGTGGCACTTGACAGCACTCTTCCTGCCACTGAAGCAAGTCCCACCACACACCCTAGCACAAGCAGGGTGACTGCCATTCCACACACCACTGAGATGTCTCCCACTGGTACAGAGACAGCAGGTGTGCCTGCCACCCCCGAGAAGCTTGTCGCCACTCCTGCTGCCTTGTCCGAGAAGCCGGACTTGGCTCCAGGAACTGTTCCTGATGCCATCTATGGGATACTCAGTCTTGGGCCTCCCGTCATTTATGTGGCAGAGGAAAAGAAGAATAGCACATTAAGCACTGCAGAAATCCTCATCCAGAGGACTGGTGGGTTCACAGGCAATGTCAGCATAACAGTGAAGACCTTTGGTGGAAGATGTGTTCAGAAGGAACCCAATGTGTGGCCCTTTCAGGATGTCTATGGAGTTGCCAACCTAACGTGGGCCGTTGAAGAAGAAGACTTTGAAGAACAGGCGCTCACCCTTACATTTCTAGATGGGGAAAGAGAACATAAAATATCGGTTCAGATTCTCGATGATGAGGAACCTGAGGGGCAGGAATTCTTCTATGTGTTCCTCACAGACCCTCGAGGGGGAGCGCAGATTGTGAGAGGAAAGGACAGCTCTGGGTTCTCAGACGTTGCTGTCATCGTTATCACAGGTAATGGCGGCATGTGATGGAGAACATATAGTGCAGTGTTTGTAAGAAGAGCAGTCTGTCTGAACTCCAACCTAAGACATTTGACTCCCATGTAACTCATTAAAAAGTGTCTTCCTTTAGAATAGACATGGTAGCACACTCCTTTAATCCCAGCAGTCAGGCAGAGCTCTCTAAGTTCAAAACCAGCCTGGTCTACATAGTGAGTTCCAGGTCAGCCAGGGAAACAAAGTAAATCCTGTCTAAATAAGAATAGCAACAACAGCTAGTTGTCTTCCTAAAGTGATGAACTATAGCATAAATTCATGTTTTATAATCTAATATATTCTGTGTGTTACATAGAAAGAGTCAGGTACATGGCCTGCAAGTCTGTAGTTGCACAACAGAGAAAAGTCTTTAAATCCACACTACTTTTCTAGAAAAATGCTTGGTTTGATGTCCAAACATATGATTGCTTATCTTGTTTTAGAACCTTATTTTAAATTTTTGAGCCATTTTCAGTAATCAGTCCTAAAACAAAGAAGCCATTGTTAAGAAATTCTTTGTATTTGTTATGAATTAGATTAAAATTAGTGTCTTTTATTCATTTTTGACCCAACACAATTTATATAATCATTTTAGTAGTTGGATACACTCACACACATGTGCACGTACACACACACACACAAATGTACATGTGCATACACACATACAGAGTCCTATTCATTTATGTTATATAGTTTAAAATTGTGTATGGTTTTTGATCTAAAGCAAATGAACAGTTAATGCCTTGCAGCCTCTATTTTCTCCCCTCTCACATATAAGTGTATATATCATATATGCACATGTACACATGCATAAAACAGCAGCTTACATTTTTAGTTATTTTAGGAGTTCCTCACACATCGTGATTTGGTGGTAACTTATAGTTTAGTCTTTGAAATAACATTATATATTTCATTAGATAAAGTAGATCAGCTTGTCAACTACTAACTAAAGTAGTAACGAGGCCACTTCATGATTTTGTTTTATTTTGACTATGTATTACCTTCGTATTCTTTGTATACATGGAATGAAATGTTTGAATAAATTTTCAAATAATTAAATCAAGTTAACATACATATATAGCATCTCAATTACTTACTGCTTCCATGGTGAGAACATCTGAGGTTTATTCTTAGAAATCTCAAAGTATACAATACCATGCTATTAACTACCTATATGCTGTGCACACTCTCAGGACTCACCAGGAGAGCACAATGCTGTCTCGTATTTATGCTATTTTAATCATTCAGCTATATGTCATAGTAACTTCCTTTATAGTGTTTCTCCTATTAATATTATCCTACAACTTTTCACTAATTATAATTAATACCATTCCTATTCCAACAGTTTATTGGGAGCATTGTAAATTTTAACTCATTTCTGAAAGCGGTTTATATTGGCTTAATTGATTTGTATATTTCTACTAAAATTAATTTGGAATTAAGCACCACACTCACATTCTATGGTTTAAATATTTTGCTTTATTATAGCCATTCAGATAGGACCACCGCTGACAGCCAAAATATCTATTAATTAGTGTGGTCTACTCAGTCCAGTGAAAATTAAAACGGTTCTTTTGAGATTCCTTGCTGTTCCAAACAGTGCTCCATTAGTTTCTGTGTAATAGAAAGGACTCTAGCCCTGGGTAGGTGGTTGGCAGAGGGCTCTTTCATGGTCAGGATGGCATTTGGAATGAATCTGCTTCTGCGTTTAACAGGCAATGTGACACACCAAGTCTGCCCAGATACCAATTCTGTGCCCCTCAAATGTGTGAGCATTGTGAGATTCTCTGTCACCTGCATGGGATGATCAATTGTCTGAGCAGTGTGGGATTCTCTGTCATCTGCATGGGATGCAATAGACTCCTGTCCTTTAGTGTCAAGAGATATAACACACCTGATACTGTCACCTGTAATGTCCACATGACTGCATTAAGATCTTTTATTTTTTTTATCCTGCCATCTAGTCTGTCATGACCTGGCCTTTTCTCTTAATAATATTTCTGTTTTAATTAGATCATTAACTTTATTGATTCTTCTTACCCTCAACCAGTTTTCATAACCTTTTCCCATTTAAATGTTAGAACTTCAAAATAAGCCAAGTGATAAATCTGTCACATCTAAAACCACCTCACTAAAAATGTAGCTCAAATTTATCGTAGCTGTGACAATAGAATGTTAATTAAACATTCTCTGTTGCTGTGCGAAAGAATTCCACACTTGCCCAGAATGGAATATAATAAAGGCATATTTATTAGGGATTAAATTCACAGAACTTAGTAGAGATCCACAGTTGTCTACATGTGTGGGGAACTGGAACCAACTCCAGCAGCCAAGGGCCTGGCAGACGCTTTACATCTGCATATATAGTATATGAGACCACGCCCAAAGTGGGCTGGCATTTTCAAGGCTATTGGCTGAAGGAGTTCCTACAGCACCTATCAGTGGCTATTGCCCTACAAAGAAAACAGGGAAGTGTAAACTCCCAGGAAAGAAGAGAACCAAAGGTGTGTGGGTAAGAATTGCTACCAAAGAGAAAACATCATATTGTGATGGTCAGCTAAGAAATGATTATAATGATTAACTGATGAAAATGAGGGTTGGAAATCTAGCTGAGGCAAAGCTCAGGGGAAGGAATGTCCGTGATGTGTGTATCCACGTTCTCTTACTCTTCAGAGCGGAGAGACTGAGCTCCAGTTGTGTTTGAGGCTGATTGCTTTAGGATTTTCCTTCTAGGATCATTTTGAAAGACTGGGATACTCGGAACAAGACAGCACGTACAGTAGTTAGGGTACTGGCTTAATCCACGTTCACTCGTGTGCTGGCAGGACACGCAGTCACTGTGTCAGCGTGCTGTGTGTGTGTGCGTGCACACATGGGTGTGCGGGTGTGTGAGAGAGAGTGTGAGAGAGAGAGAGTATATGTGTGAGTGTGAATGTGTGTGTGAGAGAGACAGAGTTTGTGTGAGTGTGTGTGAGAGAGGAGAGAGAGAGAAAGTGTATGTGTGTGAGAGTGTGAGTGTGAGAGGGAGAAACAGTGTGTGTGTGTGTGTGTGTAATGGTTCCTATCATCTCCTATAATCCCAGCTTCTAACACTCCCGATTCTCAGGAATTACATAACCATTCTCTCTCTCTCTCTCTCTCTCTCTCTCTCTCTCTCTCTCTCTCTCTTTCTCTCTCTCTCTCTCTCTCTCTCTCTTTGTCTGGAGCAGAGAAGGAAGTGTGTGAAATAACTCTCAAGTCAACCTACTTTAAAAACGGTGAATTACTTACATAGTTCATTTCCTTGACAAATACTTATTAACCGCTTGCCAGGAGCTGATTCTCTTGTCCCGGGAGCACAGCTGTCAAGACAGTCGTTGCTCTGACGGAGTTTGTTTTCTGTGGCATGTATACTGCAAATGGCTGTTAAATGTGCTGTGCGATCTCCTTAGAAAATCCTGTCCAGCCTCGATTTGAGGACTTTTGCCTCATCTTACTCTATTTTGTTTTGTAAAAAGATATTATATTTAGATATTATAGTTCTCCCCTCCCACTGTGAACTTCTCATTTATTCCTCTGGGCTATGAAGACTATTGTGGCACTGGGGAGGGGGTCATCAGTTCCTAGGCGCATTAGAGCTCTCCATTTTCCTTTCCAGGGAGTGACCTCCACAATGGCATCATAGGCTTCAGTGAGGAATCCCAAAGAGGCCTGGAACTGAGGGAAGGAGCTGGTGAGAGCAGACAGCACCTAGCTGTCACAAGGCAGCCAAACAGGTAAGTGTGTGTGTGTGTGTGTGGCTGGATATGTGCATATGCACACGTATGTCAGTGTGTAGATGTAACTTTGTATACAGAATCATGAGGGCAAAGTGAGTGTTGATAGAAGGTTTTCTGCAAGCTAGTTAGTCAGTATTGATATACATTTTTATAATTGAAGACATTTTTATTACTTGTGGTGTGGGGCGTGCCCCTCTGATGGTATGGATCGGTCAGAGGACAACTTTCAGCTGTCACTTTTCTCTCCCATGGGATGAAATTCAAGTCCACAGGCTAGGATGACTAGTGCTTTTACTGGCCGAAACACCCCACTAGCCTGGAGATGCTGTCATCGTCCATCTATTCCTGGACATATTGGGGTTTTGACCATAACATAGGAGTGCCTAGAACATTGTGCACACTGTTTAAATCACTGTCTGATGATTTAGGCTATCACTTTGTCAGGATAAGCACTCTGAGATGACTGATTCTAACCACCGAGCTCCAGAGACACTGGCAGCACGGGAGCTTTCCGTGCAGCCGGATTCTGTAGTGAGACTTTGGGTCTCAGCGCATACACGCTGATTAATGTCTTCACCTGGGGCCTATTCTGTCAAAATGTAGGACATTGTTTTGCTTTAAATGTTATGATTATAGCTGTCTTTAGGAGTAGTATTGTCCTCTAAATAGATTATTGAGAAAAGACAAATAATATCCATTTGCTTGCAGTTAGAGATTATCCTTACCTTTTGTCTGCATATTTTTGTTACGTTGGACAGGAAGAATGTTACTTAACTTTCCTCACTGGTTCATTACCGACCAGTGCGCATCAGAGAAGTCTATGGAGACTGCTAGCTGTAGTTTTCTATTCATCTTCTAGAAGTCTGTGGAGGAGGACGGACAGTTAGCACAGCTGCCAGGGACTGTGTGTCACTCTCTCACTGCTTGCATGGGTTTGTTTTGTACACAGGGCCTTTGAAGATGTGCAGGTCTTTTGGCGAGTCACACTTAACCAAACGGCTCCCACTCTCCAGAAAGAGGGACTGAACCTAATTGATGAGCTGCGCTTTGTGGCGGGGGTCACGACTTGCACAGTGGGTCAGACAAGATGCTTCATCCACCTCGAGCTCAATCCGGAGAAGGCAAGTGTGATGAACTGCTAGCCTTTCCTTTAGAATTCTCCAACTCAGAGCAGAGTTATTGAAACTTACGCATCGTGTGGTGATTATGTTTAGCCATAACATCCTTATTAGACCAAAGACGTCAGATGTAAAATGGATGCCATTGTCAATTTTCACTGATAGTGTGTTCTGTGTTTCTGCTTCTTGCCCTTTCTAGGGTACCTTTGACCCAGCCACTCGCGGTGTGTCAGACGGATTAGTATCTCTACTGACTACAGCTAGTTACAGCTTTGATTTTATTCTATTCACAAACATTTCTTCTTCTATTTGTACGTGAAGGATCTTTATTCTCTTTTCACATATCTTGGGTAGCAGAGTTTTGATTTATAAAAAGAGGCACAGAAAGCCTACTTGGTACATCCTTGGATAAATGAGTACTGGTTCAGCTGTAAGTGGCTCTGGGAGGCAGACATTGACCCCACTGCCAAGACAGTCCGCACCATCCAAACGGCCATTGGCACAATGACCCAATGCCGTCTTAGTAATCTAATAAGCTTTTCTATCCACTCTCTGTGAGATTAGAATGCTTGAATGTGTAAGGTACACTCAGTACTATTCATTCTTTGATGCATATTTATTAAATTAAAATAGCTAATAAAAAATTGCCTGCCAGATTGTGATATGAATGTTCAAAAGCATAATGGCTTCCCTGCCTGAACCCAAACTTCACATAGCAGAGAAAGCACACACGGACATACTTGCCTCGAAGCTGTTCTCGACACTCCAGCCTGATTTAAGATAACGCCATCGTAACTTTTAGTTTCTTTATTTCTCCTTTTTTCACTGTTTGAGAGTTGCCATAATAGTTATTTATACTAATCTCGTCTAAGTCTCTCTCCGTACATATTTTTATATTTTGTGGAATGTTTGTTCAGGAACTGAGAAGGACCACCTGTCACTGATGGCCGAAGCTGCCCTTGGTAACTGCCACTTTGCTTTGGTTGGGCTGTGAGACCTAGTTCCTGCCTCTAGTTCTTTCACATGGGAAATGCCGATCAAGTAATCCACTTGGAACACTAACTTTTTCTTTATTAATTCATGCGCTCAAGGATAATTTTCTCAGTATGCTGTTTGTCCCCAGAATAATCTATTCTTTAAACTCCACAGTGCAAACTGTATAAAAGTCCTGTTAGAACTTCTGCCAGGGTGAGGTTGCTTCTCTCTGTCTCTCTGTATCCAGGAGGGCAGCCTGCCGGAGATGGAAGAGCAGCCTGCTCTTCTTCAGCCCAAGTGTTCTGCTGTGTTGAAAGAGATAACTGCCGCCCTTATTTCTGCTTCACTTGTTTTTGCTTCACAGGTGGTGATCAGTTTTGCTTCTAGAAATAAATCTTTATATGCAATCTTCTTACCTACGTAAATGAAGAAAGAGCAATGATGAGTTTCTTTTTTACTTTTTTATTGAAAATAGATTTCTTCTCATAAAATATTTCCTGATTGTCTAGGATTTCTAATTATCTGCTCGAGTCCTTTGCCAATATTTCGGAGCGAGTACAACTCTCCTATGTATTTCTGTTAGTGACGAGGCAGCCTTTCTCTTTGGCTAATTAAACCTTCAGTCCTGGAAAAAAAAATATTTCCTGATTGAACTTTCCCGCTACCCCTCCAGCTCCTTTACCTCCTCTCCTGTGCATTCCCATCCCTTTCTGTCTCTAATTAAAAAACAAACAGGCTTCTAAGGGAAAACAATATCATAGTATGATATAATACAATAAAATAAAAGATAGAACAGAAACTAATACATCAGCATAGTACAAAACAAACAAACAGGAGAAAAAGAGCCCAAGAATAGGTCCTATAAACAGATATAGACATAAATACTCACCCATTTGGACACTGAAGAATCTCATAAAAACATAAAACCGAAAGCTGTAATGTGTGTGTGTGTTTGTGTGTGTGTACAAAAGACCTGTGCTATATATATAAAAAAAAGAACAAAAATCTACTACTGCCTGCTGTTAAGAGTAGTTTTTCCCTAAGTGAGACTCCCTGGGAGAGAAGTAAACTTTCATTTGCAGGTGGTCATCAATTGTGGATTCCTTCTGAGTCAGGGATGGGGGATGTGTCCACTTCTCTTTCCTGTGGGACTGCATCTGAAACAGACCTGGGAGTGCATCTGAAACAGACCTGTGAGTGCATCTGATGCAGACCTGGGAGGCACTGCACTTGCTGCCTCAGCCTCTGCAGCTCGTGTGTGCTGCTTCTGTTGAATTGAAGGCCTTGTTTGCCAAGGGTCCTCTATCCCCTCTGACTCATACACTCCTTCAGTCTCCCCCTCTTTTGCAGGATCCTTTCCCCTGATCCTTAAGGGGAGGGATTTAACAGAAACATCTCATTTAGGGCTGTGTGTTCTGAAGTCTTTCACTTGTCTGGCTGTGGCTTTCCAGTTTGAGGTTCTTGGTCACCCAAGCAGTGTTGGTTGGGTATGGGTTTCATCTTGTGGACTTGGCCTCAAGTCAAATCAGATACAGGTTGGTCACTTCCACAAGGTTTGTGCCACCATTGCACTAACATATTGTACAGGTAGGACACCAGTGGTTTGGTATTTCCATTTATCCTTTGGTATGTGAAGAGTAATTTCCTGTACCAAAGATGCTAGAACGTAAGGCACCAGCTAGATTTCTCCATGTTCAATGAACTGTATAGGTATTGTCTTCAACAGTGGGGCCTTGTCATCAGTTTATGAGTCTTGGCAACCACCTTGCTTGTTTGGGGGATTCCATGGGACAGACTCCTTTGGCCAGCAGCTCAGTTAGATGTAACACATTCCTAGTACTGGAAGTGTCATTTGGTGGCAAGAGATGTCCAGTTGGGCTCTGTCTCCCCCATTATTTGGTGATATCATTCAGATTTTTTTTTGTGTCTGTGTGTCTCTGTGTGTGCACGTGTGTGCACACATATGTATATGGAAACTTCTACTGTACTAGGTTGCCATACTATCTCTCAAATAGCTCTTAATTTAAACTGTCCCTCCCCATATTCTCTCCCTCACCTCCCTCTTCCCCTTCTCACCTGATTTTCCCATTCAAGTCACCCCTGTTCCAGTGTGTCCATAAAAATTTTATTTATATTTCCTAGGGAGCTCTACCTGTCTAGTACCTTATTCTGTATGTAACCTCTGTGGTTCCGCAGATTGTACCTTTTTTTTTGTCATTGATTTAGTAGCTAATATCCACATATAAGTGAATACATAGCATATTTTTGATGATTGTTCCTTAATAAATGAACACATGTTTAACAGAAGTCCCTAATATCTCTATATTTACATTTTCCTACATATTAACATTAATAAAACAGTTAGTATTCATTAATGTCTCACAACTTTGAAATTTTGTATTTATTATTGCTGCATGACTGAGTGATTAGGGATGGCACATGCATCACTAAGATGGAAGCCAGAAATTAACTGTCTAGTAGAGTCTCTCGGTTTTGACCTTTTGATTGGATTCCTCTCATGCCACTCAGGCTGCTTGGCTTCTGTGGATGGCTAGTGTCTTGACTTGCTGAGCCATTTCACCAGTATTCACCAACATTTTTTTAGACTTTATATTTTGATACTACTGTAGTTTCACTTTTAACTGATTTTAGGTCCTTACTAAGCTGTAGG
>NC_022021.1:17940458-17952039 GCF_000317375.1 Microtus ochrogaster
CCCCGGCAATTTTGTCTACTTCCCATAGCCAAAAGGATAACTATATGTTTTTCTTTTTTTAAGTTAAATAATTCTCTTGTGGCTACTAAGCATATCATTAGCTTTTATCTTTGTATTACTTTTAAATTTTTGGAAGCGTATTTGCCTTATGGTGGTGTTATGTTTTCAGAGTCATCCCAATTATTCTTAATCTGAGATATTTAATCAACTCTTGCCCGAGGTTCAAAAAATTGTTTGATCATAAAGCATTTTAGAGATTGATATTTATGAATTAATTACAAGGAAGTGATTTTGAGCAAATGTCCAACTACTGTGGCTGATCATAGCTAAAAAATCTAGTATTTTGACAGATCTAGAGTCCTATTTTAGTATTTTCCATGCTGTAATTGCGTTTCACCTTGCTTCAGTGGGGTTTCCGTCAGCTGTTAGCACAGCGCTGTGCTGCATGGCAGTGAGCAGCCGCTGCTTCACTGTTCAGGGTGTTAGCTCTTGTACTGTACCCAAAAACACTTTGGTCACATTCATCCTTCTAACTTTTCATGGCGATGCCCACAGACTGAAAGGCAAGTTAAGCAGAGACTGGCTGCTCTGTGCTTGTCCTCTTGGCAGGGGTGTCACCGTGTGGGAGATGATACAGAGGATTCTAACTGCATTAGACTGGCTCCCAACTCCATGGTTCTCAACCTGTGGGTTGTGATCCCTCGGGGTCACCTAAGACCATCTGAAAACACAGGTATTTACAAAAATCGCAGTTATTAAGTAACAAAAACATGATTTTATGTGGGGTCACCACAACATAGGAAATGTGTTAAAGGGTGATATCATTAGTAAGGTTGAGAACCATCGTCCTAACTAGAGCAAGGCCCTAAGACCATATTTAAGTTGTTTTGGATAGATAAGAAAGATAAAATTTTCAAATATTTTGTCTTCTTTGTCTTTCCAGCGATTAAATGGCAAGGTTGGCATATTCTTATATCAGTCAAAGGAAATTTAAACCAAGAATGAGCTGAAAGTGGAGACACAGATCTTTAATCCAAGTTCTCCAGTGCCTGAGGCATGAAGAACACAGTCTGAGGCCAGGCTGGGCGGATAGACCCGATCTCAGGAGTAAAGGAGGGGGCTATGGCTGTCTTCTTAAGAAGAAGAAAACAATAATACACTATAACCTGCTATGCATTTTCACAAATTATGCTTTATTACTTAAAATGGATTTGGCTCTTCAAGTTTGGATTCTGTTTCTCGTAAACTGAGAGCTAGCAGTGTGTGCCAGGAAACAGCAGCCATGGTTTTTTGCAGTGAGGTTGGGAGCCTATGTAGATGTGCCTGTGGGCAGATACAATTAGTCCTAGCCTTCTGGCCTCAGACCTGTCTGCAGTGCTTGCCAGAGAAGTGGTTTCAGTCACAACAAGCTTGTTTAGCAGTCTGTACGGTGGTTCAGACTCTAAGCTCTGATGACAGAAGTCCCTGGTTCAAATCTTAGTTCGTCCACTAATGAATTAGGTAATGCTGTATGGGTTGTTTAGCCTTGCTCAGCTTCCTGAGGTTAACAGGGGTTAACAAAGGGCCATTAGGAAGAGCAAATGCGATGATAACGAGTGAAGGTTAGTAGTGCAGTTCTTGGCAAGGAATTGACCCCGAGAGATGATTGATGGTGCTATTACTAAGAAGGGCTGGGCCGGGAGCCCGAGGGAGTCTAGACGTCTACAGTAGCTACAGCAACACTCACGAAGGTTTGCAGAAAACACATCTGTCCATACAGCGACACAGGATTAAAGTGCCGTCTCCCTCGGTCCAGTTTGTTCACCCTCAACTTCTTAACTTTTTTCCTGTAGTCAACGGCTCATTTATTCAGTGCATTCATTTTCAAGTTAGGAAGAATTTAACTGACTTGCCTAATCAATTTCTTAGACAGGTTAGAACCCGTCTTTTGAATTTCAGTCAACTCATCCTTTCCCAGATGATTTATTTCATGGTTCTACATTAACAAAATATATAAAACAAGATTTAGATTAAGAAGTAGGATAGTTTTGACCTTAGAAAGAGGTCTCAACGAGGAATGGCCTAGATTAGATTGGCATGTAAGGGCCCCTCTGAAGGCTTTTCTTAATTCTATTAACTGAGGTAGGAAGAGCCACCTGGGAGGTGAGCAGTACCTCTGTGTAGGCCAAATGAAGATGAGAGACGGCCCTAAGCGCTAGTGTGCACGCACTAACTCATGCTCTCTACACCGACTGTGGATGCAATGTCCCTAGCTGCTCCACCTTCTTACCTCCTTGACACCATCCCCGTGATGAATTGTAACTGGAATTGTGAGCCAGAAGCCCCTTTCCTTCTCAACTTGCTTTTGTCAACTTAATTTATATAACAACAGTAAAAAACCAAGACAGCAGGCACACTCTTAAAACCACTAAATCTACTTCAACTAAATGAAACGTTTTGACATTGATGCAAATTTCCTTTAGAAAAATATTTAGGTAAGATATTGTTTTTACTTCTCTGCTTCTGAGCAATTCTGAGCCCAGAGAGAGGAATTTTAAACTTGTTAGGGGGGAAAGGCCACCCTGAAGTGCAACCGCCTCCCCAGTACAGGGGCCCGCCGCAGTTAGTGTGCAATGGGTTCAGGAGAGGTCTCCCATCATGTTGAAGTCTGGAGAGGTTCAGATATGATCTTTCATCTTATTTCTCAATAGAACTGTTTGAATAGAGCATTTCTTTGTCTGACCGGAAGATTCCTTTGTCTCTAGTCTAATTATATTTAGGCACCCATCTGTACACCATTCAGTTTTTAGATAGTTCTTTACTTGGATTCCAGCACATTCTTTTGATGGTAAGTGGCTATAAGTAATGTTCTAATCATCATCACAATGAAAAAGGAATATTTTACTGGAAAATAAAGACACGAGTGTCTATTGGAATTTGATATGCTGAACCCTTAGTTCAAAGAGACTATTGTTCCCACAGCCATTGAGGATATTAGCTCCTGAGTAAGTCGCCCTTACTTTCTCTACCGCTTCAGCTTCTTGCACTTGCCAACTATCGTTTCTTTACTTGGAAAGAATATACTTATTTCCACATTCTATCATATACTGACAGCATATCAACAAAGTAAAGAATGGTTGTGTGCTGTTGGAGAGCTAAACATATTCTTTTTTAAAAAAATATTTATTATTTATTATGTATACAGTATCCTAATTGCTTATATGCCTACAGGCCAGAAGAGGGCACCAGACCTCACTGTAGATGGTTGTGAGCCACAATGTGGTTGCTGGGAATTGAACTCAGGACCTTTGGAAGAGCAGGCAATGCTCTTAACCGCTGAGCCATCTCTCCAGCCCAGCTATACATATTCTTGACATTGAAAATGGGATTAAGAACATTTCCTTAAAAAAAGAGCATTTCCTTATGAAAGATAGAACAAGATAGAACGTCTTTGGATAATACTGAAGGATTTGATGTTTGTTTCATGACATAATGATTATCATTTAAGTGATCATGAATAAAGGATGGATTAGGCTCTGCTGGAACATAAAAATATGCCTAATGTATTATTAGACAGTGACACGTGCACTTGAAAACACATCAAGTCACTTTTAGCAGGCTATGCCAAGATGCTAACAAACACTGCTAAATGTCTCAGATTTTATTTTGTAAGAGTAAATCATTTGTAATAACAGACCATTGACAATGTGTTATGAAGAACAATTCAGGCTTCAGAAAATGAGTGATTTCACGGGAAAAACAAGGCTGTAGCATGAGCAGAGTTAATTTTGATTTGATACAATGTATTTTGAGAATTTGAAAATTATATGAAATTACAGAATTTGTTACCAATATATCCTCATATTTGTTTAAAGTTTTAAAAACTTAAAAACTCTTGGACAAAAGCTGTAGCTCAGATGGCAGAGCGCTTGCCTCGCACAAGCAAAGCCCTGGGTTTGGTCCCCAACATCACATAGCTGGAAACAGTGGTGCACGGCTGTAACCCTAACACTTCAGCAGTGGAGCAGAAAGAGGGGCAGGAACTCACTCTGAGTCCAAGAGTAGCCTGTGCCGCATGAGACCGTGTCTCAATAGTAAGTGCAAATAAGTAGATCTTATGAAGCTGAATTCTTCTCCCATCCGTTTCTTGCAATCTGTGCTGTTATTCAACTTCATGCTCTGCCCTGGTTTTCACCTGACGTCACTGTTGTAGTGGCTGCTATCATGTGTGATGTTGAGTTTTGACTATTTATGTAAATATCTTTTAACCACATGGAGTAAACACTATAACATTGTTATTTTTATACTTAAAATATCATATATATGTATATAATTATGCAATCTTTATGAAACCTGATATTATCTTTTATTGCCATATTTTGAGATCCACCTATTTTGAAAAATATTTGAATAGTTTTTGCTTTCACTGGTTTAACTAGCTGGCTGTCTGAATACGTTTTATCTAGTCAACATTTGCTTATTAAGTTTAAGTACATTGTCTTTGGATCTTGGCTTAGGCAAGGTTCTATTTCTGTGAAGAGAAAGCATGATCAAGGCAACTCTTATGAAATAAAGCATTTAACTGGGTGGCTGACTTGCAGTTTCTGAGGTTTAGTCCATTATCATTATGGCAGGTAGGCAGATACTGGAGCAGTAGCTGAATGCAGCATTCTCATCTATAGACAGAAAGAGAACGCCGAGGTCCAGCATGGGCTTTTTAAACCTCAGAACCCATCTCTAGTGATACAGTTCCTCCAATGAGGTGACACATCCCAATCTGTCTGGTCCTTTCAAGCCACTCCCTGATAACTAAGCATTCAAAAATATGAGCCCACAGAGGCCATTCTTATGCCAACCACCACAGTTGTTTATCTTACAGAGAGAAGCTCACTTTCAGAAAACGTAGTTTTAAAGAAAGCAGTAAAAAAAGAATAGCCAGGTCCCGAGCAGCCCAGACAGGTGAGTGCCGCTACAAACAGGTGTGTGGTAGAGAAATGGGGGACAGGGGAAATGGAACGGTTTGTGTGCCACGGAGAGAATCCCAGCTGAAGATGGCAGTGAGGAACGGGCTGATATGGACGGCCGATGTGGCCACCTGGGCCCATGTGATGTCTGGGCTGTGTTACTGCCGAAGGCTATGTCTGGGTCTATGGCCCCACTGTGATTGGGGTCTGTGTTGGTGTCCATGGCTCATGTTACCATCGAAGGCCATATAGATGCCTGAGGTCTGGGCTGTCATCTGGGCCATGTTGATATCTGAGGGCCACGTTGCCACCAGGTCATACTAATATGAGTGACCTGCTCTGTCACCCAAGGACACGGTGACATCTAGGCCAAGTAGCAGGCGAGGGCCATGTCTGGAAGAGCTGATCCCACCCCTTACCATCCCTATGAAAGCGCTGGCCCCAACCCTTACCTGAGGGGGGTGGTCCTGGTGCAGGCTGGGCCTACTAACTCAGCTTCACACCCGTGCCCAGGCCCCTGGGTTGGCCCACCCTAGCATCTGCTCCATCTGTGATTGCTGGAGCGTGTGGAGTGTAGAGCCATAGCCGCAGGATCTCCACTACTGGGGCAATAGCAGGGGATCCAAGGGAAGTTTCCGGGAGGGCCCAGTATTGATGGTGCAGCAGAAGCCAGAGGCCTTGAACTCACAACATGTCATTGCAATGAACATTTGCAAGGAGAGCTGTTTGCGCAAAGAGAGCTGTTTGCGCTGTCTGTATACACACACTGCACCTCCCAGAGCCACGGCCGCAAAGGATACATGATACAGAGGCGGGGAACGGGAGGAGTAAAATGGGTTTCTTCTTTTCTTTCTTCTTTTTCTTTTTCTTTTCTTAATTTTCTTTTGTGAGGGGCAGGCACGAGGATGGCAGGCGGACATGGAAGAACTGGGAAATGACTGTGATTGGAGTGCACGCTAGGAAATCCCCAGCATCAATAAAAATTTATGTTAATAAAATAGTTGTCATAGTGATTAATAGAAGAATTTAGTTCTGTAATTATATAAAATGTGTTCTTAAGTATGTATTTCTTTTTAATATCTTAAATTGAAATAGAATTATATCACTTTTTCTCCCTCCAACCCCTCTCATGTTCCCCTAAACTCACAAGCGGATAAACTGTTTTCTTTGACAGTTATTGTTACATACACATATATATGAGTATGTGAATACATGAATATATTCATTTCTATAATGCTGCAGATGAGCTATAGCATGTCCTAGTGACAGAAATTTGTAAAAATTGAACTCTGTCTGTAATAGCTAAGTCTTTCTTTTCCTCACTATTAGGTGCCTCACGTTGAAACACACTTTTATGTGGAGCTGTATGACGTCACAGCTGGGGCTGCTATAAACAACAGTGCCAGATTCGCTCGGATTAAAGTGTCCAGGCCGGATGGACCTCAGGGTCTCATTTCCTTTGCTGTGGGATCTCGGCTGGCAGTGGCTCAGAAGAAGGCTACTTTGATCAGTTTGCAGGTGGCCAGAGATTCTGGGACAGGAATGATGATGTCTGTTAACTTTAGTACCCAGGTGGGCATGAAAAGTAAAGTCACGTGTGTTCAGATTCTTCTCATTCATAACGAGTACAATGAAACAATAATCTAAACAATATTTTCTCACGATACCATGGTACCTTGCTGTTTATTTAGCACACTTTTATCACTAGATCAGGCGAGTTTCTGTCTCGTAACGAAGAAATCGTGTTTTAAAATTATAGGCTTTCTGTTTGGATTGCTCTGTTAGGCAGAGCTGTGTCTGATGCCAGACATCACATGCAAATCTGCTCCATCACATCTCTGGGGTCTCAGCAAATGCTTCCTCTACAAAACTTAGACAAAAAACCCAGAGGTTGCCTACAACTTATATTCGAACTAGTTCTGATTTTTTTTCCCCCTTTCAATCTTTTTCTTTTGGATTTTTCGAGACAGGGTTTCTCCGTAGCTTTTGGTTCCTGCCCTGGAACTAGCTCTTGTAGACCAGGCTGGCCTCAAACTCACAGAGATCTGCCTGCCTCTGCCTCCCGAGTGCTGGGATTAAAGGTGTGCGTCACCACCGCCCGGCCCCTTTTGATCTTTAAATACTAACTGATCTTATGTGTTGTAGAGCACTGGCTCTGGTGCTCACGGTCCTTCTGTCCTTCCATGTGGTGTGCAGTGCAAGACTAGCTGGTTTATGGGGGCCCAGGAGAGGAACACTGAGAACAAGAAGATATCAAGGCCTACGTGCTCTTTTTTCTACTTTGTTTACCAGTAAAATTCTAATACATTAAAAAAATGTTATTTATCTTTCTTGAAGCATGATTTTGGAGATTATAGCTTGCCTATTTTGGCCCTCTGTGTTTCCTCCTTTACTTCTTTAGCGCCAGGAATTAAATAGATAGGAAACTAGAACTGTGCATAGCATTGCTATCCACCCATTTTAAGCCTCCATGTCTGGCGCTCTAGTCCTCAAAGTCTTATTCAATATTCATTGTAGTGTGGCTCATGTGATGATGTGTGGCTTGTGTGATAGAGTAAGATAGATTTAGAGTCAGGGGTGGGAAGCTGCCCTGGAAACCTGCTAGGAGACATCAGATACCAGAAGACCTTTCTCTGCTGTGTGAGACTGTATTTTAATAAACAAAGCTTGCCTAAAGGTCAGGGACTAAAACAGCCTCACTAGTCAGCCTTACAGGCCAGGCAGTGGAGACACACACCTTTAATCCCAGTAGCCACACCAGTTACCATAGAAGCTGAAGCAGTAGTGGTGCACACCCTTAATCCCAGCCCCAAAGCAGAATATAAGACGGGAGGAGACGGCTCTCACACACAGTCTCATTCTGAGATTCCTGGAGGCAGGATCGCCATTTCAGACTGAGGTAGAGGTAAGAGCCAATGGCTGGCTGCTTTACTTTTCTGATCTTCAGGTTGAACCCCAATATCTGTCTCTGGGTTTTTATTATTCATGCTAAATGAGACCCTAAGAATAAACTCCATTTTTCACAATTTTATAGTACTGCAAACAGAGAGAGAAGCAATTTCATTCATGTTGAGATTTTAGTATTTTGTTTAGCATGATTCTGAGGAAAAGGAAAATGAGAAAATGTGTGTTCTGTGCTTGTATCTCCCCCATGAAGTGTTTCCCCATTAGGTCATGAGTTTATAGAGCAGAAGAAGGGAAACTAGACATGTGAGCTTATAATGAAGATATTTGAGGTGCTTTTATAAGCAAGTTCACATGCCCAGATGAAAGACTTGCAGGGTTGATAGATGGATATATGTATGCACGCAGACACACCTGCTAGTCCAGTTACTGTCCACAGTGCCCTGAGATCACAGACTCAGTGCTTTGATACCAATGTCGTGTTACAGTTTTAACATGGAAGTGAAAACTAGAATCTGAAGCTTTTCCTATAAATGAAGATTTGGTTTCTCTAATGTGGAACAGATATGCCCTTCCCTGCTTAGCACTACAGGCCTTGGGAATTGTGTAGAAACAATAGTAGGTGACTCTGAAACTACAGGGGAGCAATCGGATGAGTAGGGATCTGGGCCCCAAGTGGTCCACAGAGAGGTGAGTTCCACAGTTTCCTCTTTTGCCTTGTGCTCAAAAGTTTGAACTGAAGAGCTTGTCGTATGGATTCACTAATGGAAAAAGAAAAAATTAAATAATATTTAGATATGCTGTCTGTAGTGCAAAGAGCAAAATTCTCCATACAGATATAATGTCTATAATGAAAGAGCAGGAACCGCCCCCTCCATGAATCTGAAGTGCAAAGAATAAAAAACCTCTATAGAGATGCGGTCTGTAGTGCAAGGATTGAAAATCCCCTATAGGGATGCAGTCTGTAGTGCAAGGAGCCAAGATAGAACCATGCAGATATGCTTTCTCTAGAGAAAGGTTCAGCAAAGGGACAGTTGAGCAAGACAGAAAGCTTTTGGTTAAAAAAATCTTTGTATTCTCTAGTCAAACATGCCAGAAAAACTTTACTTCAATGTTGTCCACATCAGCAATGTGTGTGTGTGTGTGTGTGTGTGTGTGTGTGTGTGTGTGTAGATTCATATGCTTTCTAGGGGTCCCAGTCTCTGCACACTGTGTCAGAGGACTGGAGAGAGATGAGCAGCAGACTGCATGATGTCACTGGTAGATTATTAGTAATAAAATTGTCCATCAGTCTGCAAGAGGTTAGATAAACCGTGGGTCTCTACTTAGTGTGTTAAGGAACAAGCCATCAAGACACATGTCAGCCAGTGTAATCTCCTAATCGTGTGAAAGAAAAAAAATCCCCCAAATTATAGAGTTCCGATTCCATTCACATATGAAAATTGCAACATCATAGAAATGTAGAATTTAGTGACTGAGAGCAACGAGGGACTGGCAGGCAGGGAGTGAGGGATTAGGAAAGATTCTTAGGAAAAGAAAATAGTATTGTGACTATTATCATAATAGTGTTAATGATTCTGATTTTATAAATATATGTGTGGGGGTGTTTGTGTGACATTCTTTTGTGTGTTGGATTTTCCTAACTTGGCATCTTCAGTGAAATGTCTAGGGGACACTAAAACTTCGTGTATGTCATAAATATCTTGCCTGCATTTTCCTGCCATATAGAGTAACTTTTCCATCCAGGCCAGCAATAAGATATCATCCTCAGTTCTCATGGTCTTCCCACCCTGTGCTGAATATGCCAGAAGATCCTATTTAACTGCATTCATACTCTGTTCCAATCTGGCTGTTTCTGCTCTTTCTACTAATCTATTCCTTGAGTGAGCTGTCTCAGAGACTTGTGTTTCTTCTTCCTACCTCAGAGCTTAACCTTACTATATATAAGCATACCTATTCCTCTGAGCATTCTTGGAATTCTTAAAAAATGGGCCACTCTCCTGTTTGAATTCTGTGTTGTCTGGCTACATTTCAATTAATGGCACACATGCTGTGACCATCCACCCCTCACGCCCGTGTCTAATACTCCCCTCTTCCATTCATACTGGCCTTCCAGTTCTTCCTATAATAGACTATTCTCACCACAGGGCCTTTTAAACTGCTATTCTCGTTGCCTGGGATTTTTCTCCTTAGATGTAGATCTGTCACTTGGGGTTAACATGTAGGCAGTCCTTTAATGAGGCCTCTGTGGAGGTTCCTGTCCAGCCTGATTTCCAGTTGGACCCATGACCTCATCCTGTGTCTGTTTCTACTTTGTCTTACTTCCCTTCATAGAAATCCATGAGCAACATACCGTTAATTACATAGTTTCCTACTGTGTATCCTCTGCCAGAATCATGGGTTCTAGGAGTGTAGGTCTTATGCCTATCAATTCTGATCCCAATATATGTGCTGAAGTAAACTAGGGCTTTAATCCTTAGATAGTATTAAATAAAGACACAGTATTTTGCCTTTTCCCTGGCTAGAGTATTCATCCTGAACTTTCTAAAACCTCTGCAACACTATGATTTGAAAAGTTAGATGTATATTACTTAGGAAACCAATCCAATAGCTCATCTCCATGATGAAGGGTAAGAAAGAGAGAATTCCTTCTCTCCCACCCCAACTTTGCCGTCAGATCTCCCTGCCCCTAACTTTCTGAGGGAGATTAAAATGTAAATGTTTCTTCTCTATCCCCCAAGCTTAGTTCTCCAGCATTTTCTGTGTTCATACCTGAGGATCCTTTTCTAGACTGCAGTGTTATTTCATTTCTAGTACTTTTCCTTGATTAGTTTCAGAGTAGAGCCCCTGTTCCCTAACCTCGCCATCCCTGTGGTGTATTGAGGGCAGTTACTAAAAGTAGAAAGGCCATGTTTAGTGGCAGTGTAGCTGCTGCCAGTTACTTGACTGAAAAGAAGGATTTGTTCAAGAAATAAGAATGGTTTAGGATAACCTTAGAGGAATAGTCTCATTTTCCTGTCTGGGTTTACTCTTCAGGAGCTGAGGAGCGCTGAAACAATTGGTCGTGTCCTCATCTCTCCGGCTGTTTCTGGGAAGGATTTTGTGAGAACAGAAGGCACACTGGTCTTTGAACCTGGCCAGAGAAGTGCTATGCTGGATGTTGTCTTAACACCAGAGAGCGCATCTTTCAATGTGTTTCCAAAACGCTTCCAGATTGTGCTCTTTGACCCAAAAGGTGGTGCCAGAATTGATCAAGTGTATGGGACTGCCAACGTCACTCTTGTCTCGGATGTGGATTCCCAAGCTATCTGGGGGCTTGCGGATCAGCTGCATCAGCCTCTACATGAAGATGTTCTCAACAGAGTCCTGCACAATCTCAACTTGAGAATAACCACAGAGAGCACGGATGAGCAGCTCAGTGCTGTGATGCACTTAATGGAGAAGGTAGGGCATCCTTGCAGATGTGAGACATGGCTCAGTAAGAGGGCCATAAAGCCTACAAGACAGCAGATACCATATCCTCTTATAATGCCCATTACTATGAAATCAGAATAAAATATAAACATAAAAGTGGATCCGTCCCACCTGCCACTGTGCTTTCACTGAGTGAGGCCTCTTTGGCATCCTGGCTCTTAAGCTGGAGAACCATGAGTAAGCTGCCGCAGCCAGAATCCAACCAGAGTTTGAAAGGCAGTAGAAGCTGGAGAGGACGGGTCCCTCCTGACTCTCCAGAG
>NC_022021.1:17952238-17970828 GCF_000317375.1 Microtus ochrogaster
GGCAGCAGATGCTGGAGCTGACAGGTCCTTCCTGACTCTCCAGAGACTGACTGGGTTCTTTTTGCCATTTGCTCGTTAGGGTTTGGGTTCAGAAGAAGGCTCAGACAGGACTCTAAGCTGTATTAGTCCTTTCGTGAACGAAGCATGAGCAGTCACTCCTCTGCTCTGCTCTTCTTGGGAAATAGCAAATGTTTGTTGAGAAGGGAGAATAACGAATGGCCAAATAATTTTGGACGTCAACTTGCATGGAATTTCTATAGTTAGCTGTTACACGAGGTGATTTATTTATTTATACCCTTCTACTAGGTATGTAATCACAACTAGATATAAAAGTTCAAGATTGTAAATGGAAAAATATCTAAAAAACATTATTATTGAGGGAAAATGTTTCATAGCTTGTTTTTTTATTTTTAAGGCTTATTTTGTATCTTCTCAAGATAATATTTAATATATTTACATCCATGCATAAAGTTCTGAGCACATGCATATGAACCCACAGGTGCTTTATTTCCTACATAGAGACCTTTAATTATGGAAAATGTTTACAGTGTGATCCTAAGATATCATTCCTACTCTACATGTTTCTCAAAGCACAGTGCATGAAGGGTAGAGGAGAAAATTGTAAAGCATATCGGGTAAGAAGAGGCTATAGCAAACCTTTGTAAAGCACCGAGAATAGCTGCTGTTTTATGCAGAGAACACTCTAGATAGCTTTCATGCCAAGAGTGATACCTAACCTTCTAAAAATGAGACAGATGGACCATAGTAACTTGTTCCTGACCGAAAAGAGAGAAACCATGAGTAATGACCACATTTTAGAGTAGAAAGAAGAAAATTTCAGATATTTTAGAGAAAAAAAATGACATAATGGAATTCTGCTACTCTTTTTTCGTCAGTAAGTTACATATTAAAGCCATGTATTACCAGTAAAAAGGCAACACTTAAAATGAGATATGGTGTAGGGCTGGAAAGATACTTAACAGTTGAGAGCATTGACTGCCCTTCCAGATGACCAGGGTTCAAACCCAGCATCCACATTGTGACTCATAACTGGCCATAGCTTTAGTACAGGCATCCAGTGCTCTCTTCTGGCCCCAAGGCACTAGGCACACATGTGGTACACAGACATATATGTAGACAAAGCACTGCTATACAGAAAACTAAATGAGTAAGTAGATAGATGGTAGATAGATAGGTAGACAGACAGACGGATAGATGAGGGAGTACATGCTAATATTCCAATATTCTAGAGGTAGAGACAAGAGGTGGAGGCAGGAGACAGAGGCTGGTGAGCAATAGTTTTAGGCTAATCTGAGTTGTTTAGTGAGACTTTGTCTTAAAAAAGTCAATACTTATGCCAAGTGTTGGTGGTCCATGCTTGTAATCAATACTTATCTCAATAAAGTTTTCAAATAGCTCAATGGCACAAGGCCATTATTTATTTTGAATATTCATATACTTTATTAAATAAGGAATTACCTTTGCTGGATAAAAGTTTGAGTAGCTCTAGAAGCTTACATCACAGCTTCTAATGGTTCTCTCATGACGAGCACCTAGTGAGCATTGCATTTTAGAATAGCAAATGGGAACATTTGTGTAAGTATGTGTGTGATATAAAGCTTTGTTTCAGAACTCTTATTATAACAGAAATTGGAAGAAATAATAGCTATTAAGGTGGAGCTAGTGGCTCAGTCAGCAATGAGTTGTGTACAATATTATTTTCACAACATTAAAAAGAAACTCTAAAGATGCTATTGATTGCCATTTTGCTCTCCGTTTTCCATGTGTGGATATGTAAATGCCATATATACAGTTACCTGCAATATTTAGTGCACCAGCATTCCCTGAAGATGGGCAGCGGGAGTGACAGTCAGTGTTACACAGCCTGTGTATGCAGAGGCTGACCATGGAGGTTAGTGGAAGCACACTGTGTGCTGTCTTCTTGATGACAGAATCAGAATGTTTCCTTTCTGATACACTCAGTTAATGAGTTATTAACCGACATGAAGATGATCACATATAAATAAGGTCGTGACTTTAGCAAACAAAAATAAAGGATGATTAGTTAGTTATGACATTCAGGTGAGCAACACATTCTAAGTGTAATTATATCATTAACACTTCATTTGAGATACACTAAGAGCTAAGAGTTACTGTTTATTGTCTGAAATTCAAACAGAACCAACTGTACTTTATGCTGTAACCTCCACAGGAAGTTAAAAACAGCAGAGCAGCTCAATCTCAGCTTCAGTACAGACTAGCTCTTCCACATGCTGGGTAAAATGTTATGTGACCTTGTCTTTTAAGTGAATATATTTGGCATTTGGAAGTTTTGTTTTCTCTCTGGTTCTAAGTTCTTAGACGATGTATCTGTCCGACAAGATGGTCCTTTTGATGAATCATAGATGGAAATTCTGCACATTGGACCAGTTTTTGTTTGGATAAGACAATTTTGTACTTAAAAAAGAATAACATGTTTAAGAGATTTAATATGAAGATTTTCTCAATAAGCCTATGTGTGGGCTCCGACAGTCTTCAGTATAACAATATTCTGGCCCCTGACTTTTCTAGGTATGGAACAAAACAAATTATTTCTGGTGCTATCAGTTGCCTTAATAACAATACAGACTTCAAGCCCCTGTGGGATTTGGTACTATAATTTTTTATTTCATTAAGTTTGTTTCTCTGGTCATTAGAACTTGGTAGAACTTGAGTCAGGAGTTCTGATGTTGTATTCTGGAACACCCATGAAAGCATGAGAAAACATGTTCTCTGGAGTCTGATAGAACTACCCACTTACACACACCCAAAATGGTTCTCCATCTTAGTTGCAGACCTGATAACTTCTTAGTATTTTTCCCATGTGAAGTTCAGGTCTTCATTTCTTTGTGAATGAATTTTGATAATTTGGGTTTTTTTGTTATTTTTACAAATGACCTTTTGTTTTATCATATACTTCTTAATAACGTATGTTTTCGCCTGTAGTTATTTCTACATATGATTTAGTTTGTGAACTTACTAACATTGATTTGCAGTGCACTCAGTTTTACAGACTTGCCAGTGAACTAACTCTAGTTGTGCTGTTATGTTCTGACAAGTAGGGGATGCTGCAAGCTGGTGCAGGCGGCTGGCATCATGTCTTGAGCTCAGTCAGTCACTAAGTTTGTGCCCTGGGTCAAGTTGGTTGTTCTTGTTCTTTCTCAGTTTCTTTATCTAGAACTAAAATCATGATGATAAGATCTCGGCACATGACTTTTGAGATCAGAGAAGTTTTGTAAACTGCTAAGAGTAGCAGTGACCTCTCTAAGCTTGCAGTAGAGGGATGTATTGTTATTGTTTTCTGTGTAATTAAACTTTTTGTTTCCCTTGAGCATAAATCAGAGTTTGAGTAGCTGTCAAATTGTTGAGTATAAACCTTACTTCTTAAAATTCTACACATATTTCTCCTCTGTCATTTTCTTTCAGAAATGTTTAATGTCAAGCTGAACTTTGATTCCTCCATTTCTGGTGTCTTCTCATCTGTCTCCATTGTAATTTTATAGCTCTGGGAGTAATATTATCTATTACATCTTTTTTTATTTCCTCAAATATAAAACCATTTCTGCATCTGTAAACACACATACTTGTGCTACTCATTAAGACCTGTTATGTTCTCCCCACCTGCTGTGAGTTGCTATGTCCTAGGGGTTTGACTCAAGATTGTTTTCTGTGTCAGCTCCCTCTCTGAGGCCTAAGAGATGCTCAGGAGCTTGTGTTTCATTTGTCTGCTTTGGTCTCTTTGCCTCCGCACCCAATGGTACGTTCTCTTCGTTTGTAACCGTATCACCAAATAGTGTTATTTTTATTGTGCATCCCCTGTGGACTGTTCTCTTGAGATGGATAGTCTTATAAATTCAGAACTTGAGTTTGGGTGTGAGTTTGAAACTGCTAGATTACAAAGCTGCAAAAAAAAATAGGGATAACATGAGTTATTTCATTATTAAGCTTACCTGCTAGGGAAAAAAAGGCAATCATCTCAATGATGCCATGAGTTTATTACTAAACATATACAATAAATCAGAGGGACTGGTATTGGCAGCATGCACAATGGACGATTTTAAACTGATGACTTTGGAGTCTGGCATTTTCCAGATATATTAGAATATAAAAGAACAAAATATAATATTGTCCTTGTTCTTTAAATAGCAGCTCAGTCCTTTAAGGTAGAAAGCCACATTTTAAAAGGCAGCGTGCCAAGATGTCTTGAGTGTTCTTGATTGAATAGAATCATCTAACTTGATGTGCTTTTGATCTTTAATGTTATATGGTGGTCACTATTAGTTCATTGAAGTGCAGATAATTAAAAGAAATCTTATTTCTGTTACAATCATATTTTGATATATTTATTACTTTATTTATTCATCAAAGACATAAAGAATTCTTGGGGTAGATGTAAAAATGTGAGTTACTTTAATTCATGATGTTAACTATTGTTGCTAACTTAAATGATACACACCACTATTTGGGACTTTAAGGAATCATTATATAGAAAGTATTTTAATGATTATTTTGTTTATTTGTCAATGATTACCCATGCCTTTTAGATGGAAATGGGTATATTTAAAATATAATTTTGCTATCATTTTTCCTCAGTTCTTAATATTTCCATCTTTATCATTCTTAATGATTATTAATGAAAAAGATATGTAGTATATATTATATGTAATTCAAGAAGTCATTTGTTTAATACATGTTTTAATGCTTAGATTTTTTTCCAGATAACTATGAAAGGGAAAAGTCAAGCTTTAAGTATCAAAAGCCGAACTCTATTATATGAACTGCTTTGTGAGCTGATTAGCCCAAGGCGCAAGGACACCAGGGGATTCAGCCACTTCGCAGAGGTGACTGAGCATTTTGCCTTTTCTCTGCTGACTGATGTGACCTGTGGGTCTCCTGGCGAAAAGTAAGTACTTCGTAAAATTGTTAGTTCCCAAAACTGCATTTCCTCATGGCTTCCGAGGCAGTTAATGATGCCAGTCGATCACTGAGATGTGATCGGTGCTTTGCTTCTGTTGGTCAATGGGACAGCTTACTGGAGGAGGGCAGCATCTCCTGCCGGAGAAATGAGTGTGTACCACCAGCACTTGGTGCTGTTGTTGCAAAATATCTTCAAGAGTAAAACAAAACATTGTCTTGTCTTCTCTTGCTGTCGTTCAATCAGGGGAATGCACATTCTGAGGAAGGATGTCAGTTCTCAGCCTTGTGTTGGGGTTCCTGCTGCCCCAAAGCTGAGATATTTCTTCACAAGGAGGCAACTCTCACACTTTCGGGTTTTCTGTGGCTGGAGTTCCACTGCAGGAAGCTAGCAAGAGGGGAGCAAATAGCATGTAGCCATGGTCATTATCAGCCGCAGAATCAGTTATGTAGCCGTAGGTTAGTATTTTGTGCACAGTGAGAAATTAATTTCACAATCTAAACTGTGTCATTGTAGTCCAAAGAATATTTTCTTTGTATTTGACAGCCAAAACTTATGGGCATTAGAACATGGGCAGAAATTAAAATCTATCTTGATTTTCATGTTGTTCATATATTCTACCTCAAAACAATAAGTATCATTTTATTGCATTTATTGGGTACTTGGTTAAGAATATTTATATAAACTTTATCAGTTTTATCATTTATTTCAATTAAAACCATCATCCATGTTTAGTAAGTCATGATCCATGAATCATTTTAATAATGAATTCTGTAAACTAACAAAGAAATCAATTGATCAAATAAAACTTTGAATATTAGTTCTTTGGTTGCAGACACATGAAGTTCAAAAATAGTAAATTACTTATAAAAGACAAGTTTTAAAATATGGAAATCATTGATGATATTAATTATATCCTTGCTATATCCAGACTGCATTAAACTGAATAATATGGATGGGCATTTTATAGATAGAAACAGTGTGATACTGAAAATTTTATAAGGTTCAACATACCCCTTCATAAAAAATGGTGTGTATTGTATGTATAGTTTACAAATCATCCCTTTGGGTGAACTATTGGAAGGTGGAGTTAGGACTTTATTATTTCTATTTAGAGATTCAGAAACTGAGGTTCAGGGTCCTGCTTACCTTGACAAAGTTTACATGAGTAGTTTATGGAGAGTCTCATGCTCAGTCATAGACCTGCTTAATTCCATAGCCCCTCCCAACCTTCCAGCCCAAATTGTTGTTAGAGATCCACTCCAGGTATGATGGAGTTGCGAAACATCTGCTTACTCGGCCACAAGTGCTAATGCATCTTCTGAATGGGGGAATCAGCAAAAAATCAGCAACATCTCACAGGAGTCTCTCTGGGACATCCTCTTTCTTGTCCTTCCATGGTTCCTCCATGTCCACCTGCAATACATGCTGTGCTAATCTATCTTAGCGCCATCTACATGTCTCCAATCCTGGCTGTGCTAATCTATCTTAGCGCCATCTACATGTCTCCAATCCTGGCTACAGATACCTCTGACATAGATTAGTTGCTTGCATTGAGACCACAGGATATATTTGGAATATTGACAATGGAATCTAGAGGAACCACTTGGAAATCAAGCACAACAATGCAATTAGCCCTGAGGATGATTACTGTACCCTGTAAAGGGGTGCCAGCTAACGTGCACCCCTCCCACTTCAGTCTGTATGGAACAGATGGTGGTCTTAGCAAAAAGAGTACATTTAGAGGACAAAGAAGTAAGAGGTAAGGTGTCAGCAGCAGTTTGTTTTCAGCAGTTAAAAAGGGCTGAGAATCTGGGGTACTTGTGGGAGTAAGATACTGTGTGTGTTGTTCTCTTACAAAGTGGCAGGAACCATGAAGACTCTGACTAGTCTGAGTGTCTTGGGAGCGGGTTAATAGAGTGTTGTTCAGCTGGGTGGCTGAAGTTCTCTGGTTTCTGTGGCTTTGTGCCTAGCGAGGGGCTCTGTGGCTGAGCTATAACTGTGTTTGATGTGGGGGGGTGGCAGAGGGACGAGACTGACAAGCTATTGTTGAGGTATGTGGGGCCCATAAATATTAAGGTGTTTACATAGGCTTGACCAGAGACCTAGCATCCTGGATAAGATAGAATGGAATATCAAGGCCACTGACCACTGCATTTATTTACTTATTTATTAATTTTCATTACATTATAAAGTTACTTTAAAATTTTTTCATATTCTATATTTTGATCATATGCTTTCCCCTCTGCCAAATCCTTCTAGATCATCCCCACCCCCTACCCATCCAACTTCATGTTCTTTACTTTGTCAAAAAGACCCACATCTCCAGTCAAGCCAAAACAAAACCATAAAAGACAAAAACAACTACATAAGGATCATTGCATCTGTTTATTGTTGGTCAGCTATGGCTGAGCCTGAGGACTGCCCTGGTGTGTAGTTAATACAACTGATACTGAACATTTTAAATGCTATCGGTCAAGCCTTGGAAGAGACTTGTTATAAAAAGCACAAGCAGCTGGGGAAGAAGGTTCCCTTTACTCTGCCATTTCCTACATCTTTCATTTGGCACTGTCTGACCCTTTGCTCACATTGCAGGTCGTAGCAAGGTATCATTTTGATCCACTCTCTACATACTTTGTGTACATTGTGACCGATAGAACCTTTACCATTGAACAGATACATATCACAGTGTCCTACATTTCCACATTGTTGAAAGCAGGTTTCATGTTTTCATTATCTTGGTATCTGCTCGCTATTGCAAAGCTGATGATGCTAGGAACAACTCATTACAAATTTAAAGAAAACAGTTACAGACTCTCATTCATTGAACCATTTGTATGCTCCCGGTGTAAGGATTGTGTCTTAGTGAGGCTGGCATGGCACCTGTACTTTAAACCAAGTCCACAGGAGTTCAGCTCACATTGAGGTTTGAAAGCAATTTAACTGAGCATAGGATCTTATTATTCCTAAAAGGTTGAAAAAAAAATAGAAATGTCGGAACCATCAAGACCGTTATTCAGATCTGTTTTCTTTCTTTTTAATTTTTTTTTTCATTTTTACATACCAACCCCAGTTCCTCCTCTTTCCCCTTCTTTCACCCTCCCCAACTCTCCTCCATCCCACCTCCCATCCGCTCCTGAGATGAGGTAAGGCCTCCCTTGGGTAGTCAACAAAGTCTGGCATACCAAGTTGACACAGGACCAAGCCCCTCCCACCTGTATCAAAGCTGAGCAAGGTATCCCATCATAGGGAATGGGCTCTAAAAAGTCAGTTTATGAACCCAGGATAAGGTCTGGTCCCATTTCCAGGGCCTGCCCCAACAGATCAAACCATATAACTGTCACCACAATCAGAGGGCCTCGTTTGGTTCCACACAGGTTCCTCAGCTGTTAGTCTGCAGTCAGTGAGCTCCCATTAGCTTGGGTCAGCTGTCTCTGTAGTTTTCCGGTCATGATCATAACTGCCTTCCTCATGGGATCCCTCCTCCCTCTCTTCGACTGGACTCTGGGAGCTAGGTTTGGTGCATGGCTGTGGATCACTGCGTCTGTTTCCATCAGTGACTGGATGTAGGTTCTATGATGACAATTAGGGCAGTCACTAATCTGATTATAGGGGAGGCCAGTTCAGGAGCCCTCTCCAGTATTGCTAGGAGTCTTATTCTGTGTCTAGCTAGGTCAGATCTGTTTTCTTGCTAGCTGGATGACTATATTAGAAGATTCTGATGTCCTGGAAAGGTATGGATCACCTGAAAAGTGTAACTATAGATTAGATACATGTGCCTTATGATTTTAAATAAAAAGGTGTCACTCTACTGGAAATATCCTTTCCTCAGCCTGCTCTACCATAGCCTGTGACTAACACAAAACAGTACATTCTAAGCCACAGCTTGTACTGTGATAACCGTGTAACAGTTTCCAGTTACTCCTGTTTTAGGTTACAAGAAAGATCAAACAAAGGGATGTAGAAAGATGTAAGCATCGCTAGGAAACCAAAAGCAGATGGCGATTTAGTGTTGGGATTAGTAGAGTCATTGCTGTACACGAAGAGAAAAATCCTCAATTTAAATATTTGAGCAAATACAGCTGGGTGTGCTGATACAAATACAGCTGGGTATGCAGATACAAATACAGCTGGGTATGCAGATACAAATACCTGCCACCTCAACACAGGCTTGCTTTCTCTTGTAGAAGCCAAACCATCCTTGATAGTTGCCCATATTTGTCAATTCTGGCTCTTCGCTGGTACCCTCAGCAAATCAATGGACACAGGTTTGAAGGAAAGGAAGGCGATTATATTCAAATTCCAGAGAGGTTATTGGATGTTCCTGATGCAGAAATGGCAGCTGGGAAAGAGGAATGCGCATTAGTCCAGTTTGTGGAATACAGCAGCCAGCAATGGTTCATAGCAGGAAACAATCTTCCTGCCCTGAAAGACAAGGTAACCTCTCATTGAAAATGATGTGATATTTTATCTTATTTCTCCTTTACCAGAAACACTTAGAACACATTAGCTTAGCTGGTTTTTTGGGTGCAACATAGGAGTAGCATGAACATTATTCTCTCTGTAAGCCATTTGTAGTATTTTTGACTTCAGGATGTTTTGTGGAGTACATATGTATGTATAAGGACAAAGTCTTGGCATATACCTACCTTCTCAGGAGGAAGGCCAGTGATACTTACAGGGGGTGTGGTCAGCTAAAGACAGACAGCGAGTGCCATGGAGTTGGACTGTGATAGTGGGAAGCCAGTCAGAGTTGCATTCAGTAAGAGAGCTGGCTAAAGGTACTGAAGGAAACACTATAGTGCTAGGCATTAGCAAAACGAAGTCCAGTTTTGACAGGGAGACTCAAGTCATATCACTAGTTGGAAAATCACCATTAAATGTTCTGTTTCTTCTGACCTTACAGGTGTTGTCCCTGAATGTGAAAGGTTGGAGTGCTCAAGCCCTGCCTAGCAACAATGAGGTTCTCTACAGGATTTATGCAGCTGAGCCTAGAATCGTTCCTCAGACATCCCTCTGTCTCCTCTGGAATCCGGCTGCAGCCAGGTGTGGACTGACAGATGTTAAGAACAGTTTGTATTATAAAAAAAAATTCTTAATAAAAAAAAAACAGAAAAACAAAAACAACAAAAATAAGAACAGTGTTTGGTGCTTACCATCCGGAAACACCTGAAAACAGCACACCTGTGTGTGTTGAGCATAGGTGCTAGCCTCAGGTGAGACTTCAGGCTGAGGAGCAATCTCCCCTGTAAGTAAGGTAAATCAGTAACAGAAATAGTCCAGTATCATTCCACTGGGGACCTGCTGGTAGCTGAACTATGTGTGCAGGATGTTTGTTATTCCTTCTTCACTATAGATATTCTCACGCGCTGTATCTTGAGTTACTCTCTGGTTAGATTAACTTTGCTGAAGTTCTCAGTTAATTTGTTACACATAAAAGGAAGCTCTTCCTGCAGCCCTGCCCCTGCGATTCAGGAGCTGTGGCTTGTGTTTAGAGGGATCAGCAGGGTTTAAGAATTCTTGCTCACAGCTAACTCAGACTCCTTTTGGGAATAAACGCAGACAGCACAGCAATGAAAGGTTGAATGTTTCTTTGAGTCTCTTTGGCCTCTGGACTTAGGTTCCCGAGAAAGTAACTGTCACTAAAGTCCTAGTCCATGTTGTAGGGTCTGCTCTTGTTGGAAGAGGGGGTCTGTTGTCTATGTCAGCCATGAAATTCTGTTTATTACTGAATTTCAGCCTGAGGGAAGCCAACTCATCTATTTGGGTTAGTCTTTCTTTCTCCTCAATAAAATATTTTGAACAGAAATTCCTAATGTGTGATGCTGGATCTTAAACCTGATACATAATGTTCTCTATATGTGATGGTTCAACTTATAGTTTTATGCTTGAAGTGTACACAGAAATAACACTTTCCTGAAACTACTAGAACCTTGAACTCTGACCTTTCCCACATTGGCAGTCTGTGATATGACGCTGAGCAATGACTGAGCCATGGTAGCAGCCAAGTGTGCCATGTTGGTGCTGGTGAGTTAGGTGAAACACCATGACCAAGACAACTTATAAAGAAAGTGTTTAATCTGGGTCCTGCTTACAGTTTCAAAGGGTCAGAGTCCCTGGCTATCCTGCCAGGGAGCGTGGTAGGAGGCAGGCAGGCATGGTGCTGGAGCAGAAGCTGGGAGCTTACATCTTATCTGTAAGATGTAGGCAGGGGTGGGGGCTGGCATGGTCTTTTGAAACTTCAAAACACTCATGGTAACACCCCTCATCCCACCAGCCACACCTCTTTGAACAAGGGCATACCCCTAATACTTCTCAAAGAGTCCTTCCGACACCAAACATTCAAATATATGAGCCTGTGGGGGACCACTCTCCTTCAAACCACTATAACATACAAGTAATTCATAATTCATGTGGTGTGGTGCAAAATGCAAGACTATTGAAAGCAGGAGGAGAGGTTAGTCTCCCCCCCCCACACACAGAGGCTGCTGTACAGTTTGACACAAGCTAGAGTCATCAGAGAGGAAGGAGCCTCCATTGAGGAAACGCCTCCATAAGACACAGTTGTAAGGCATTTTCTTAACTAGTGATCAATGGGGGAAGTCCCAGCTTATTGTGGATGGTTGTATCCCTGGGCTCTTGGTCCTGGGTTCTGTAAGAAAGCAGGATGACTCCATGGGGAGTGAGCCAGTAAACAGCTCCCTTTGATGGCCTCTGTATCAGCTCCTGCCTCCAGACTCCTCCCCCATTTGAGTTCCTGTGCTGACTTCCTTTGGTAATTGAACAGCAATATGGAAGAGTAGGCTGAATGAACCCTTACTTCTTCAGCTTGTGTTTTGGTCATGGCGTTTCATCATAGCAATAGAAGCCCTGCGTAAGACAGCTGTGCTGATCTGTGGGGATGCATACAAGCCATGACCATGATGGTCTGTTGGGATCCATAAAAACCATTGCTGTGCTGATCTGTTGGTATTCACACATACCATAGCTATGTTGATCCGTGGGAATTTTTGAATGACAGAAAAAACCAAATTTGCTTTAGGATGGTCGAGGAAGCTACACCATTGCTGAGCAGACCAGCTTTTTTGGTACAGCAAATGCTCTGGCAGATGTGGTTGGTCTTTACACCGACTCTTAGGTGTCTTGATGAAAGCTATCGGGTCATGTCCTGGACAAGATATTCCCTCCGGTGTTCCTTCTGGAAAGTGTAGTCTGCTTAAGTCCCGAGTAAAGAACACTTGATTTCAGCTAGTTATTTTTCCTCTAAAAACACTCTGAACATCTCTGAAATATTATTAAAAGAACAGTGACTATTGCGTTTTGTTCTAGCTGGTTGTCTGACAGCCAATTTTGCAAAGTAATTGAAGATACTTTGGACTACGTGGAATGTGCCTGTTCACACATGTCTGTGTATGCCGTCTACGCCAAGACTGACCGCTTGTCCTCATACAATGAAGCTTTTTTCTCTTCTGGCTTTATTTGTGTCTCAGGTCAGTGGCAGGGTTTTCAAGTTATGAATTTTAAATACATGTGAAAATGAAACTTTCCACAGTTCCTTTGTGTAAGATGTGAGCGTGCTATGATTCATCATTTTCCCATCAACTTAATCATTAATACATACAGCAAGTATTTATGGTGGGTCGACTCTGAACTTCTTTGCAGAACAAGCCATGCTTTCATGAAAAGCTGGGATACAGCATGAGACAAAGATTAGATAACAGGAAGGGAGCCATTTATGTTGTATTGTGCTTTAGAACTTAGGTTATACAGTTAAAATATTGGGATGATATAAACTAATACATATAAAAATTGTGTTTTCATTAAAATAAATATTTTATGGAATCAGCCACACAGCAGTTCACAACTTTGGTGCATATCAAACCCTATGCTAAAAATTATCTTCTATTCAACATATTTAGCCTTCTTTTTATTTTAGTTATAGGAAGTTGGATTTTATTAATGTCTGTCAAGCTGTTTACGTACAACAACAAATAGCTATAGACTTATTCTCAGTTGCATAAAGACCTTGAGCATCAGACTGGCAGTGTTCAGGTATGCCAAAGGCAGACTCCATACTAAAGCTTAGACCATAACACATCTGCCGATGACTTAGGTCAAACCCATGATTGTTGGTTCAGTCTCTGTGTGTCCTTGTAAGCCCAGGTAAGTTGATTCTGTGGATTTTCTTCTTAACAATCCTTCCCCATCCCCTTCAGCAGAATTCTAGCTCCAGATAATGCTTAGCTATGGGTCTCTGTGTCTGTTTCCCTCAGCTGCTGGATGAAACCTCTCTGATGACAACTGGGTTAGGCACCAATCTATGAGTACAGCAGAATATCACTGGGCGTTATTACATGAACCTTCTTTTTGTCTCCAGTTGTGTTTTGTTCTATCCCAGGTCTCTGGGTATCCAGCCTCTGAGTCCTAGTGCTCCAGGTAGTATCAGGGGCCGGCTTTTTCTCATGGCGTGGTCTCAGGTTGGACTGTCATTGGTTGGCCATTCACAAAATTTCTGCACTACCATTACCCCAACACATCATGTAGCCAGGTCAGTCCTATTTCTTGTTGAAGAAATAAGTAATACACAGCGTGTTTCAGAACAGATGTGGTTTTCTGCAATGCACCAGCTTCGTACTTTCAAACCATATTATCTCAGTCAACTTGGATACAAATTCTGAAATACAGTGTATTCTTTCATCACTCAGGAAGAATTAACAGTTCTTTGCATTAGGATTTTCTGTGATAGTGGAAATATTTTATACTATCTAATATTGGCCATATGGGGTCATGCATCCTTGAAATATGACTGAAATTTAAGTCCTATTTGACTTATGGAAATTTAAATTTAAAAACTTCCAACGGCGAGTAGCTATTGTGTTCAGCTTCTTAATTATCAAGGCTCTTGTGTCTCTGGCAACATCCCCCATCCCCTAACACATGTAGTTGTGTGCTCCAAGGTACTTCATGCTGAGAGCTGTCCCTACTGAAAAAGATCTTTTCAGGCTTGGCTGCTTTTCCTTACTATCCTTAGCTTATTAGTAGCACTAACCCCAGCACATTGCACAGAGGGGAAACCTAAAGAAGTATCAACTCAGCTGCGATTTGTAACAATACAGTAGAAAAACCCTACAATCACAAGTAGCATGAGGTAGAAAGATAAGAAAAAAACCTAAGTGAAAGAGCTAATAAGTGACTTAATAGTGAGGTAATAGTAAGCTGATCTCATTTGGATTTATCTAAAGAGGAAGTAGGTATAAATAGGGTGATAGACTGACCCCTTAAAATGCAAAATTCATAAATATTTTAAAGAAAAATTTGTAGAAAATTTACTAACATTTGTCTTGTGTGGGGCTAAATTGCAGGGACGGGGGAGTATTTTTACCTGTAAAATTTGATGAAGAGCAACAATGTCTCCTGGCTCTGCCTACTCAATACAAACATCACATGTTTATATTTACATAAATACTCCAAAACTGTGTGTATACTTAAGATCTGTGGTTAAGTCTGACAGCTGCAAAGGATATCTCTGCTGCAGAGCTGGCCTCTGTCACGTGTCGTCGATGTTGCTGTTTGTGAAGAACAGCGCCTCTTCCTCCTTTTCAATGTGTAGACGATCATTAGTGTCAACGGATGCAGTGAAGGTTCTTTCTCCTCCAGCTCAATCTGTGCTCCATATGGGGCTAGAAAAAAAAAGGCAACAGATTATTTCTCTGTATAATTGCCAAGAAATAAAACCTTAAAGACTCTGGAGTGCATATTTAGGTAATATATGGAGTTGTTATAGTTTGCTATACTTTATTTTAGAAATTCTATCATTATACATTCTATGTTTTGTGATTTGAATATTTTTTTAAATTTATTTATTTATTGAGGATTTCTGCCTCCTCCCCGCCACAGCCTCCCATTTCCCTCCCCCTCCCCCGATCAAGTCCCTCTCCCTCATCAGCTTGAAGAGCCATCAGGGTTCCCTGACCTGTGGGAAGTCCAAGGACCGCCCACCTCCATCCAGGTTTAGTAAGTTGAGCATCCAAACTGCCCAGGCCCCCCCAAAGCCAGCATGTGCAGTAGGATCAAAATCCCATTGCCATTGTTCTTGAGTTCTCAGTAGTCCTCATTGTCCGCTATGTTCAGCAAGTCCGGTTTTATCCCATGCTTTTTCAGACTCAGGCCAGCTGGCCTTGGTGAATTCCCGAAAGAACATCCCCATTGTCTCAGAGTGTGGGTGTACCCCTTGCGGTCCTTGCTCGTGCTCCCCCTCCTTCTGCTCCTGATTTGGACCTTGAGATTTCTGTCCGGTACTCCAATTTGGGTCTCTGTCTCTGTCTCCTTTCATCGCCTGATGAAGGTTATGAATATTTAAGTAAGGAATGTGAGCAAAGAACTGCAATTAAAAATATTTCCTTGTAAATGTTAAGCATGGATGCTGAACATATCACTCTTTCCAGACTGAGGAAAGGGTGTTTCCTAAATTTGGATATTAGTGGTACTTAAATTTGTATATAGTGATTTAGAAACTCCATAACTAAAATATTTATTTCTTTAAAGCTTAAGTATTCTATATCCTGTCCAAAGCCAGATGGCTTTGCCTAGTTTAGAACACAGCTTGTTTAAGATTCTCATGAGAATTCTCTCAGTGAAGAATGAACCGGTGTGGTGCTCTAGTCAGCTTCTGATTGCTGTGCTAGAATGCCCATCAAAAGCATCTTGGGGAGGAGAATGATGATTCTGGCTCACAGCTGGAGTCCATGAATGAAAGACAGGGAAGGAGCTCAAGGCAGGACCTGGAGGCAGGATCTGAAGCAGAGGCCATGGAAGATACTGGCCTGGTTTCCCTTGCTCACTCAACTTGCCTTTTTGTATGACGCAGGACCACCTGCTCTTGGTGGTACTCCTCATAGTGAGCTGGCCCTCACACATCAATCTTAGTCAAGAAAATGCCCCACAATCTTTCTTCCAGTCCAATCCGATGAAGGGATTTTTCTCAGTGGAGGGTCGCTCTTCCCAGATGACTCTGGCTTGTGCCATGTTGACATGGAACTAGCCAGCGTGGCCAGATAACTGTGACACATTATGTTGAAATGTTAATAAATTCTGCACACCTTCCACTTTTTCCATAATAAAATCCACTTTTGTCCTAGGATTTGATTCCTGAACTACAATCAGGGACTATAGTAGCATTTTAACGAAGCGTTTTTATACTCAATCATATATTTATAAGCTGATCCCATTTAATTGTGCTAAGCTCCTATGGTAGACCAGGAATACAATGCTGAATTGGTGACCAAATGAGGAGGGAAAAAATATCACTGAATAAATACTTCTTCTGAAGTAGAGTGAGCAGGAAATGTATGTATCCCTCCCTTGGCCAGGACTCAGCCCTTTGCCTTGCATTGTTACTGCCCAACCCAGGGAACTTGCAGTAAATACATATTTGTGATTGTGTCGTTTATACTGAGAAGAAAAATGTGGTTAGGGCTTTCTTTGAAGTCATTGTGTTATATACACACACACATAAGCACACACCTTTAAGCGTGAATTTGAGCAACTTATAAATATCCTAGAGGCTCAAAGGAGACAGTGATGGGTTGTGAGCAGCAGCAGCGGTAAAGAAGAAAGGGAAGGCATAAAACCTGCCTGACCTCCATCTGTGGAAACATTATCACCTGTGTGGGTTGCTCTGGAGGCAGCCCCAGCACCTGCACACCTCATTCGGGATGCTATGGCACTTGTGCTAAGAGTGGATTGCTCCAGACTTCCTGGAGGAGCTTCTAGACGAAAAGCCCTGTTCCTCATTACAGGGAGTTTCCTCTACTCTACTGAAATATAAAATATAATTGAATTATTTTTCTAAAAAGAATTCTGAGTAGCATTTCTGAACAGAAACCAGTTGGAAGACCCTGAGTAGGCGTTTTGTAGACAGTTAACTCTTGTTCTTCATGTAGTTTGCTCTGGAAACTCACTGCAAAGCTCCAGAGAATATAAGGGAGAACAAAATGTTAAAACAGTGCAAAGTCTCGTATCTGGCAAGGGGGCACTGATAGTAAATGAGGTACTATATGGATTCCGCATGGTTGGTGGTCTGTGCATGCCAGCATTTGTAATGCTTCAATGGTTCTTACACAAAACCATCCGCTCCATGAAAACATGTGGTAAAATGTCCAAATGAACAAACGAGTGATCACTGTTTATTAAATTACTATCTGAAAACTTTAAGGCAGAAAATGTTCTTAAAGTATTCTGCCTTCAAGTTCTAGTACAATGGTGCGTGGCTATAATTCTAGTACTCAGGAGGCTGAGGCAGAGGAATTGCAATTTTAAGGCCAAAGGCCAGCTAGAAATGGAAATTTTTATTCTTAATTTCATTGTGGAAGAATGAACAAAACTTCTCCTGGTTTTGACTTGCAGCAACTGAGGGTTATCTAAAGTTCATCGTTACTGCTGTTGTGGTCATAAGATTGCTTCTGTTAGCTGAAAATGGGTAATTATGAACATCAGTTTGGGGGGGGGATCATTCACAATCCCAAACGTTCTAGTCACCTTTCTAAATATTTTTGCTTACCCAAGCCAATTAGTCTAAAATAAAATAAAATAAAATAAACCAGATTTAAACTTAGGTTGCAAAAGCACATTTTAAACAGTAAAACGGACTAATAGCAACTTAGAAAATAAAATGCTTATTAAAACTATAATGTTAATTATTTTTACCTTCCTCTTTACATAGCAGACAACTCATAAATAATTGGAAAATTAAAGTTGTCCTTTGGGTTAATTGATAAATGAGAAGATGGTATATATCACGCAAAACGGGATATGTTGTGATTTCAGCACAGTTGTTCCCAAAGGTACTATGCTCTGGAGCTTTTGTACTGAACTGTCCCAGAGATTTTTCTTTCTGGACACATAATCTCTTCATGGATTAGGAAAGCTCACAAGGGACCTTTTGTTTTCACAGGTCTCTGCTTGGCTGTTGTTTCACACATGTTCTGTGCCAGATGTTCCATGTTTGCAGCCAAACTGCTGACGCACATGATGGCAGCCAGTTTAGGAACACAGGTAGGAGACAGACGGCCACTCTGATTCGTCATGAGATCCTCTTCTATGGTCTTTCAACTGAATGTCCATGAGTAACTTTTCTCGACTTAGCTCTTTGCTTTTGTATTGGAGAAATGTGGAGAAGAAGGGAAGCATTCAAAAATGATAATATCAGGCTCAGAATGTGTATTTAAAAACTATTTGTTTTATTTTTGAAGTTACAATGATCTTTTTTCTTCATTGCCTTTTTTCTGCCCAATCTTAGTTACATACTTCTTTGCTCTCTGTCAAATTCATGGCCTCTTTTTTAAAAACCTATCTATATATGTAAATATATATAACTCTATATAGAGATAATTTTGCTACTGTTATGAATTTTAATGTAAATATCTGATATGTATGATATCTGATAAAGTGTCATTCAATCCCAAAAGGTCATGACCCACAAGTTGAGAACCACTCTTTTAGAAGAACAATAGTATTTGGTTTCCCCTTGTTGAAATTAAGAGCGGCTGGGCTGCGTCCCCTCCCTGGCAGCCGGCCGCCCGCATGGCTAGCTTAGCTTATGCCCCGAAATAATTACACGGAAACTGTATTCTTTTAA
>NC_022021.1:17970928-17975128 GCF_000317375.1 Microtus ochrogaster
TAGAGATAATTTTGCTACTGTTATGAATTTTAATGTAAATATCTGATATGTATGATATCTGATAAAGTGTCATTCAATCCCAAAAGGTCATGACCTACAAGTTGAGAACCACTCTTTTAGAAGAACAATAGTATTTGGTTTCCCCTAGGTCTATGGCCTATCTAGTCCCAGGTTCTTGGCTACCTGGGCAGTGTGCCATTCAGAATGACTGATTTCTGGATTGGCGGCTGGTTATATGAATGAACTCAACTTGTATAAATCTTTCATTGCACACTGATACTTAGCAAACTCGTGTGCTTTATTCAAGTGCCAGAGGGCTAAAATGGAAAACTATCTGGAACACTGGCATTCTGTTACACTTTTGTAGTTACAGTTGTTGCTCCAGGAGTGACAGTGTCCTTTAAATTTCATAACATTTTTTTCAGAGAAAAATTAAGAGTTGTATTCCAAGTTCTATTTTTTATTTTATTTATTTATTTATTTTGGTTTTTTGAGCCAGGGTTTCTCTGTAGCTTCGGTTCCTGTCCTGGAACTAGCTCTTATAGACCAGGCTGGTCTCGAACTCACAGAGATCCGCCTGCCTCTGTCTCCCAAATGCTGGGATTAAAGGCATGCACCACCACCGCACGGCCAGGTTCTATTTTTAAAGAATGTACAGACTATAGAAATTAGCCTGTTTCCAAAAGGAGGCTGAATCGACCTGACAGTTAATTAACATTACCCAGGAGCCGGTCCTAACTGTCTGATCTTGCCTAGGCTTCTTGTATCTAACACAGTAAAGAACTTGCCTACTGTAATTAGAGTTTCCTTGGCTGTAGTCACCACCCATTTTGGTGGTATTTTGGCAGCAGCATTTATATAAGATTTATTTATAGCACCATATTATTATAGACAATTCTTAAGCATGCTAGCAGACAAATTTGCTCGTGTCTGGGGATGAGAAAGGAAGGCCAGAATCTATGTGTTAGAACATTGCCTACAGAGTCAAATTGGGTTTTATACCAATTTTGAAGAAAAAGATTAGTCAAGTGTATACATTTCCAGCATAATTTTAGAATGGATAAAACAATATGGCATAAAAATCATGTAAGGAATGACTTGTGGCACAAAATAACTGAAAAATATGTCTCAATAGCTTATTTTACCCAAGGTAATGTTTCAGTTATTTCATGTTGAAAGTCATGCAGTATAGAATTGGTGTAGTTTTCATAGAAGTACTGTTTTCTCAACATATTAACCAGCTACTTGGAATTTTAGATATACTGTCTAACTTAAAAGTAAATGTTTTTCTCAGTTATCTGGGCAAGAACTTTTTAAATACTTATTTTATTTTTAGCTCCCAAAGACTGGAGTGGCAAGCATGGGGCCTGCATGGGTCTGCACCAGGGCCTCTGCATATGTGTTGTGGCTGCTTGCTTAGTGCTTTTGTGGGACTTCTAAGAGCGGAAGCAGGCACTCTGACTCTTGCCTGCTCTTGGGACTCTTGTTTTTCTGTTGGGTTGCCTTGTCTAGCCTCCACATGAGGGCTTTCTTCTTGTCTAATTGTGTCTTGTTTGGTCATGTTTGGTTGTTGTCTCTTAGAGGCCTGTTCTTTTCTGAAGGGAAAGGGATGGGGAAAGGGAGTGGATCTGAGGGAGATGGGAGGTGAGGGGGAGAGATATGGGAGGAGTAGACGGAGGGGAAACTGTGGTCTGGGAGTAAAATACTTATTTTATTCTGAATACTATGTGTGTATGTGGGGGAGATGTGCTTGCGAACAAGGGTTCCAGCAGAGAGTCTTTCCAGCTCCAAAATGAGAAATGGAGATGTCTCCAGAAACAACGGCTTCTACACATTCCAAATCCTGAAGCATTTGTAGTAAAGTTGTAGGTTTGTATTATTGGGGTCATTACAAGTCCAGCCATGGTGCTCTTATTTTGGACCCTCCATCCTTGCAAAATAGACATCATTAGAGCTTAAATTAACTGGAGAAAAAGAGCAATGGTCCTTGCTAAAGGAATAAAATGTCTCTAGTTAGTTTTTTCAGGAGTTTTATTTGTGAATACTGGGTATACAGGCATTCCATGACCTTTCCTCTTCAGGACTTAGTTGATTGTGGTGTGTGTGTGTGTGTGTGTGTGTGTGTGTGTGTGTGTGTGTAAGAGGGAGCAGGATCTCATGTAGCATGGCTACCTTGAACTTGTTATGTAGCTGAGGATGACCTTGAACTTCTATTCTTTCTGCATCCACTTGTAGCTTGCTGATGTTAAAGACTTGCGTTTCCGTACTGATTTATGCTTTGTTGGAACTTGAACCCAAGGCCTTGGGCATGTTAGTCAAACACGACCCTCTGAGACCTAGGTCTCGTCCCTCTTGACCTTTTTGAAGTAGTACAGAGTCATGTATTTGTGAATCAGGCAGTCTGAAAAGTATGCTCAAGTTTGGTTGTTTTCTAATTTTGGAAACATATGGAATATTGTATCATCACCTCACTACCTATTTATTATATCCAGAAATGGAGGAAGATGTTCAGAATCAATGGATTGTTCTTGTATTGAAGTTTTAAGGGTAAAGAGGTAGGGAGAAAGAGATATAGAAATATGATCAATATACATTTTGGGGAAAAATTAATTAAAAAAGTCAAATGTTATTGATTCAATCCAAGTGGGTCATTCTCTTTGAGTTTAATTGACCATAATACACCAGCAGGTGGCAGTAGAAGATTTTTTTCCCCCAAAAAACCCAAAATCAGTACTGCGGAGTAGAGGTTAAGTAAGAACTGAAGAATGCTTTCAAAGATTTCTTTGGTTGGGCTCAGAGAATTTGCAACATAGCAAATACACGTTTGTGGGTGCCTGGCTTTGTCCTTTTGTCCCTTGTATTTAAAATCAGAGTGAATGCATTTGTATGCGTGTGTAGGTTAGTAGCAGACAGCTTCTATCTACCTGTTCTTGGAAATGCCTTGCTGCTCCCGCCAGTCCTTTAAAATGCAGGGTCGCAGAATTATTTTCCAGCATTACATTTATGCTAATAGTAAAGTGCCCACTACTGATATAGAAATTTGTGTTTCTTGGGATATCATAGAACTTCTGAGATGTGGTTTATATTTTTAGTAGTTTATCAAAAGGGATGTATTTTTCTCCAGTGTCAAGTTGTATTTTCTCATTTATCTACAAGAAAATGATAAAATGGCAAGAAGGTGTGGGAGCACCCATTTCCAGGGTGATGGGAAACAGAGCCAACAGACTTTCATGGTGTTGGCAGATATTCCTGGGAAAAAACATCAAGTTCTATCTTTGGAACATTTATCTTACAATCACATTGCCCTGTGTGTGCTGTGAGCAGGCTGTTGAGCGGCAGGGACAAAGGGCACCTTTGCTGCTCAGGGCTTTCAGTTCCAGGGGTTCTATCGGGAAAAGCAACTCCCCAAATCTAAAAAAAGAACAGAAAGATAACACTGTGTTTACTCAGATTAATAAAACCTGCCAACGGGGAAACATTTTTTTTTTCACCTTGTCTTCTGAAGCGGAATAACAAATCTGTCTGTAGAACCTTTATGTGAGTGGATGCCGTTCCAAGTCCCATTGAGCCTCTGTACGGATTGACACTGGCCAATGGGAAGAGCTTAGAAGATGAAATACTTCAGTGGTTTTTGTTTTATTTGTTTGCCAGCCGTTGGTTGTGCATGGATACTAGATTTGCCTCTCTTCTCCCATGAAGGCAGAAGAGGATTCTTGTTAATTCACTGTTATATAGAGATCCTCAATAGTCGATCTGCTTCTCATTTTGCAACTCTTAGGAAGGTCACTGGACAATGTCTCCTTCCCAGGAAGGATACAGATTGCGCACATTGCTGAAAGGCTTTCCCCTGAATCTGAGCTTTCTGGTGTTTTAACTCTGAGTACCTAACATCTTTGCAAGTTTCTGAGGGTCACTGACTGCATCTCTAACGCCAAAGCAATGTGATCCAAGAGCAGTGCTTTCTTTTGGTAGGACAGGGCCTAATTATTCCAAGCAACTTGACCTGTTGTGTTGAAACTGTTACTGAAAAAAAGATCATGCAATTAGGGCCCTAAATGCTATATCTAAAAAGAAACTCTGTCTCCCAATTGTATGTATGCTTGTATGTATGTATTTATGTATGTATATAATCTATCATCTATCTATCTATCTATCTATCTATCTATCTATCTATCTATCTATCTATCTATCATCATCATC
>NC_022021.1:17975228-17976922 GCF_000317375.1 Microtus ochrogaster
ATCTATCATCTATCTATCTATCATCTCTATCATGATAATCATCATTTGGCTGTCGGGCTGTTTGCTATCTGTCTGTCAGTTGTAAGAAGAGCTGGTTTTTCCTTAGTTAGAACCTTTTGCTACTCACTTATTATAATCTAACTTTTGCTGTCTTTACTTTTGCTACTAAAAAGAAAAGAAAATATTAAGAGATACTAGAATAAAACTAGATCTTGCTTTGAAGACTGGGAACCTTTTTGGTTTTTCGAGACGATACAGGGTTTCTCTGTGTATCTCTGGCTATCCTGGAGCTCACTCTGTGGACCAGGCTGACTTTGCACTCACAGAGATCCACCTGCCTCTGCCTCCCTGAGTTCTGGGATTAAAGACATGTGCCACCACCGCTCAACTGGGAAGTTAAACTGTACCAAAGATTGTCATTCAGAACATTGTGACTTGCATGTTGTGCAGATATAAATGGACCAAGCATTTCTTAAACTGTAGCATAAACAGCCTATTCAAGTTCAGATGCTGAGCCAGTAGTCGGGGCTGCCTCATCCCGTTCATCAACAGCCAGCAGTAGCCAGGAGTGACCTCCTCATGCTTCTGCTGTTGCTACTGCTTCTGTCGTCATCATTATTACTGAACCTAACTAAGGTGGCAGCATTCATTCTGCACTAGACAATTATCTTAAGAAAGCCCACCAACTTTTAATTTTATTTAAGAATAAAAAAAGAAGTAAAATGTCTTTAAAACTACTTTTAGCTATTTATCATTACCTTATCTTTGGAGGAAGGTCTCTTATGTTAACTTGCTTTTTCTGCATATGCATTTACAGAATGCATGTGTACACACATGTGTTTTCATTGTAGATGTCTGTGCATGTGTGTTTTCATGTGTACTTGTATGTACATGTGGAGGACTCAGGCTGATTTCTGCAATCTTTTTTTTTTTGATTGTTGCTTTTGTTTGCTTGCTTTTGCTTTTTTGTTTTCCTAGACAGGGTTTTTCTGTGTAGCTTTGGAGCCTGTCCTGGAACTTGCTCTGTAGACCAAGCTAGCCTTGAACTCACAGAGATCACCTGCCTCTGCCTCCTGAGTGCGAGTGTGCAACCACTGCCTGACTCAGCAATTTTTTTGATCCCTGTTTTACATTATTTAGTGAGACGGGGTCTCTTAATCAAACCCAGAGCTCTCCAATAGGGCTAGTCTTGTTAGCCAACTGTCTTCCTCTGGGTATGTCTGTCTCCTCCTTCCAAGACTGGAATTATAGGTGACCCTCATGACCAGATAACATTTACATGGCTTCTGCTTGCATGACCAGTGTTTTAACTGCTGAGCCACCCCTCCAGCTACTCATGAAGGCTAAGTCACAAACAATGCCACACCAGTTTGGAATTATGATTAATAGGGTGATATTTTTTTAAAGGGGAAAAAACTTGCAGATAATTGTCCCAGACAACAGCCCTCTGTGTAATCAGGAAGGAGTCTAGTCACCGGAAATGGAGCAGGAAGCTAAGAGAGCAAGAAGGGAAGTAGCCGCTTTTTTAAAGGGAGAGAGACCACACCCCAATGGGCTGGTATCTTAGCGGCTATAGGCTGGAGGAGCAGAAGGACCTCCTGCAACACCTCCCCCTTTTGTTTAAGTAAGAGAGTTCTAAACCTACTATGAAATTATATACAATAAGTACAAATATCCTATTCTAACTAGATTAG
>NC_022021.1:17978819-17979465 GCF_000317375.1 Microtus ochrogaster
GATGTCAAGATTCTGGGGTAATGATACTTACATCCGCACCTGTGTCTAGTAAGCCTTCAATAAAAGTGCTATTTATACAGACTCTTAGCTTTGGCCTCTGATCGTTAATAGAAGTCTGCCAAAATATACGTTTACTCTGTCCTACTGGGTTTTTTGACTCATCCTCCATGCGTAATTCATCATTTAGACCAGTATTACTTTTTACAAGCATAAATTGGAGCTTTTAATTTTCTTGGTGAGGCACGTTCTCCACTGTGACTGGGAATGACTGGGCCACTGTTGGCTTTGGAGCCTGCGAGAGGCCCCTCAAGGAGTTTCCCGATGATATTGGATTGCCCCTTCTGTCTGTTGTTGACTTGCATTCGATGGACCAATGCTAGCCTTTACCACATATCCTACATATACCTGAAGGCCAAGGTCTCCTATTTTTGTCATTCCCAGAAGAGATATTATTCCTAGGAATTCTTTGCCTGCAATCCCTTTGCAAATGTCCTAATTTACCACAATTAAAACACCTGGCAGTTTGATGTCTCCTCATTGCTTTGGAAATCGCTTCTCCTACCCAAGATTCATGATTATAGCTAAACATCTCAACATTCATTGTATGCTGAATCCATTCATCCATAGGTGCTGATCTAGACTTTAT